>NC_031971.2:6641219-6912080 GCF_001858045.2 Oreochromis niloticus
AGCTGCAAATATGCTACATTCGTTACAGGTATCATTACTGCTAAAGGAGGCCGAGGAGTAACTAAACATCTGACACAATGAGCAGGAAAGTGCAGGAGGGACAGGTGAAGTAGCCATGGTGCTAACGAGTCAGCTACGAGCTAAGGTAAGCTAGCGAAACAGTACAGACACAGTGAATGAATACCATCCATCCATCCATTCACTGCCGCTTGTCCTTTTCAGGGTCGCGGGGGGCGCTGGAGCCTATCCCAGCTGTCATAGGGCGAGAGGCGGGGTACACCCTGGACAGGTCGCCAGTCTGTCGCAGGGCTAATGATGGGTGAGTGAATACTTTGGCTATAAATTAGGTAGTGACAACTAGGGATGGGTATCGTTTAGGTTTTATCCGATACCGGTGCCAAACCGGTACTTTTGAAACAGTGCCGGTGCTTAAACGGTGCTCAAACCGGTGCTTAAAGAATGGAGAACACAAAATTGGTCCAAAAACCTCTCATGTTTAGCTGTTTTTTTTGTAAAAAGATAACAATGTTAGCCTTTTCTGGAGCTATAGGGCATATATGGTATCACTCTTGGCTGGAAGCAGTGCTTAAACAATGGAAAAAACACAAACTTTGTCCAAAAACCTCTCATGTTTAACTGTTTTCCACTTTTTCTTTGGTCATTTCAGCCTTTTTGGCCAGGGTGAAGGGAGTATCTGCCATCAAACAAGAAGACAGCCGCATGTAACTACGACGGTGTTTGCTAGTTCACCTTACATGCATTAATGTAATAATGTGGTTACCGTACTCAACGTTAATTACACACGAACAACATGAAGCTACTCACACAGAGAAGAACGGCTGCTGCCATCATCATCATCCGTCATCATTTCTGCTACGCTGACAGGGCTAGGGGCCAGGACTCTACTCTTCGGGTTTTTGGGGATGTTGCTAACTCCGGGTCCGATAACAGGCACCACACCCGCAGTAGATGTGCACAGTGTGAGGTCTCGCAGCAAGCTATCAAACATGGCGCATTTCTCGGCTTTAAAAAAAACCGCTATGCGTCGCCAGGTGTTTCATCAGATTTGAGGTGTTACCTCTTTTGACAGTATCACAGTATCAGCTTAAAGCACTTGTTTCAGGCTGCTGAGTTTGCATCTTTTGCTGTGAAGTACAGCCAGACTTTTGATCGCTTCGCCTTGGGCATTTTTAATCTGTAGCTCTGCTCTAAAAGAACGTACGTACCTGGCCCCGCCTACTATCCTCGGAAACGTAAAATGATTGGCTAGAATTGGCTCAGGAAAAAAAAAAGTACCGAAATGTGCGCTGCTTTTCGGTCTGGTTACTACCGTTTATGTCAGAACTGGTACCCATCCCTAGTGACAACACAGAAAGTATGCTTCAGATGAAACACGTGAAGATTATACTATAACAAAGGAATGTATTTAAAAGTTTTTAATTAAATTGCTACATGATCTCTTCCTGGTTCACTGTCTGAAAAATGCAAAAATCTTTGCATGTGAGCCACATGGATGTTTTCTGTTCCTAAATCTTATCAAACTGATCAGGGCACCCACCATGTTGAATCACGGCATCCATGTAGTAACCAGCAATCACTCCGAGGTCATTATTACCACCTACCTATACGCACACACACAATGGACAACGGTACCCTCAAACACACAATAATAACATGGACTGAACCACCACTCACAACCACTAGCATATTTTTATTTATATAGCCTCTGTAGAAATTATCCACATATCTCACTTATCTTAACTGCACTACTGTATAGTTCTGTGTAAATAATCATTCTGTACATACAATAATTTTTAATCCTACAACTGTTTATAACTTGCATAGTTCACATTTCTGTATAACTGTATATCTCATACTTCTGTATAGTTTTTCATATTTATATCCTGTTCATAGCCTGTACATAGCTTGTACTCACTACAGCCTGTACATACGTATAGTTATAGGATATTCATAACTTACTTCATACCGTGTACATTATAACATACCCATTTCTGTAATATACTTACATATCTATATTATTGCTCTTATATATTGTAATATATCTATATCATGGCTAAAGCACTTCTGGATGGATGCAAACTGCATTTCGTTGCCCTGTACCTGTGACATGTGCAATTGTCATTGCATAGAATAGTTGAATTCTATTCTATTCTATTCTGTTTTTCTTGTAAGCCTGTAGCCATATAGCTGTGATACACTCAGCTCCACAGTAGTCTACGTGAGCTCAAATCCAAACCTTCTCCATCAAGTAAACGGAGCAGAAGACGACAATGCCAGTCATCCAATACTTGTGTTGCATCCAGTGATACCTATGAGATTGTCCTGAGGTTTCCAGTTGTAGTTGTATAAAAGCTGCCACCTCTCCAAGCTCTGTTTTGTTCCTTCTCTGCCAAAGTCTGTTGTTGTGTAAAATCCTTTCGAGAGTACGTCTGCTGATAGTAATGCCATGACCAGTATTTGTAATACTGGTAGCTTAGCTGTAGCATTGGTAGCTAAAGCCTTCAGCTTCCAGGTAACAAGGAAATTATGTAATTCGCGTAAATTCCTGCTTGGCAGAGCTAACTCGAAATTTCGAGTTATGGATAGCATTTTTTTCTTTTCTGGTGGCAGAAAACAAGCTTCCACATCTCTTTCATTCTTCTGCTCTGTCTCAGTGACATATGCCTGACTAGGTGAGTGTGCTTGCTTGCTTGTTTGCTTAGCGCTGCTGAGTCATGTGACAGTACAAGGTCAGTGAAAAGTTGCTGTAAGGGAGGGACCCGAAGCTTTGGCACTGCGCTTAAAACTATTGGTAATTATTGCCATTTACGTGCTCCAAATAAATTAGCAGTCATTGCGGTAATTATCACGGTCACACCTGCTTCTTTGTCATTATTTGATGGACGGCACATGTGTGATTCATTTTAATATCTTGCTTCAGAAATGTTGTGCTGTGAAAAGGACACTCCAAATGCAACCAGAGATACAGGTCCAACAGCGTGCAACCCAATACTGTAATATTTATTTATTTAATCAATTAATTAATTAATGGGTGCAAAAACTTTATGTGCTGACACATAGGAGAGAGTTAACACATCATTAACATTCAACCTGGTATTAATGAGTAAGTAAATGTTCCTTCCATGCTCTGAAACAGGGATTCCAAAAAGTGCTCACACCTTTTGGATTAAAAAATATCTCAATGCTGCACATCTCTGGTAAATCACTACAGTAAATATAAGGGCAAAAACAACTTTTACAGACAAGTATGAGAGCCAGACTATCAACAGCATCACACAGCATTCTTTTGTTACACCTTAGGCGACCATTGAAACAGCTCTCCAAGCCGTTGCAGGCCAACGAATGAAGGTTGAATGAAGCAATATACCATGACGACCTTGAAGGCATTTATATTTGAATTTTGTTCCAATGGAAAACATTTCTGGTATGCAAGTGAGAGTAATTAATTAAAAGCACATGTTTTGCACATTTTATGACAATCACATAATGCAACACCATATAATTGAAATTGTAATGGAAGTTATTCTGCCTAGATTTTTTTTTTTTTGTGTGGTCATTTTGCAACTTTTGTTATTTCACTTCCCAAAGAGCAAAGGGGATCACAGGAGATAGTGGAAGTTGATGAGGTTGAGGATGATGGCTTCAGGAATTTTTTGAAGACACTTGACCCCTGGTACAAAATTCCAGGCAGAAAATCTTTAATGGAGGGGAAACTACCAGCTCTTTATGAAGACTGTTGTGCTAAGATTAGAAAGGCACTGAATGGTGTGGACAGTGTTGTGCTCACCAGTGACATGTGGATATCAAGAGTCACAGAGGCATATTTAACAGTCTCATGCCATATTATCAATGAAAACTGGCAACTGGTGGCATATGTGCTAGAAACATGCTCTGTTCTGGGACAACACACTAGAGACAATATTTGTGCACAATTAACCAGAATCACAGAAGAATGGTACATAACGGACAAGATTCTGGCTGTTGTAACCGACAATGGGGCAAACATGGTTGCTGCTGTGCGCGATGAGCACACTACCCACATTTTGCACACACTTTAAATTAGGTGGTAAAAGACTCAATTTAATTTAATTTAATTTATTTATTTAGGACAGTGCATGTTAATTAACATAAATGTAAAAAAATTACATGAATGTAAACATACCAGATTATAGCCCAAAGGCTAATTTCCATCTGTTGTCCATAAACATAAAACAATAGATTAAAGGCCTGCCTGACTTGCTTGAGGTTCAGCAGAAAAGTAGTGCTATTGATCCTTTCTTTCACCACAGCACTAAAGCTGCAGACAGGCTCAAAGACATCCAGAAGCAGCAGAAGTTCCCTGTACAAAAACTCAAGCAGTTGAGACAAGAACTCTATATCTGACTTGAGAGATTGCTTGAGCAAAAGGAGGCAGTTACCACAGTCCTCTGTCTCGTTGGAAAGAACTCACTTTGTTTAAATGAGGAAGAATGCTCTGTCATCCATAATGCACTGAGACCATTTAAGGAAGCAACCAGAGAGATGTCTACCGTTTCTGTGTTCAAGGTGATTCCCCTGATGTCACTGCTGCCACTAAAGCTTCAGAGGCTCAAGGTAGCAAGCTAGCTGCTCAGCTGTCAGGGCATTGTCACCCCATTCAACCCTACTGAAACATTTTATGGTTTTGCTGTCTGCACCTTCCTGGACAACAGATTTAAAAACCTGGGATTCCGTGACTTTGCAAACGTTAACCATGTAAAAGCTCGACTTCTAACTGAAATGCAGTTTGTGAGTCAGATGTCAGCAGATTCATCATCTCCGACCAGCTCTGCCCCAACTCCTAAAAAACTACCTCAAGCTTGACTGGAGGGTCTTCTTCATCCCCACCTGCAGCAAAAGGTGGGATATGGGAAGAATTTGACTCTAAAGTACGAGCATCCCAGCAGCATTGGACAACTGGCACAGGTACAATGAGAAAGGGCCAATTCCTCTGGATCAGGATCCACTACTTTGGTGGAAAAACAATGAACAAACATTCCCCTCTCTGAGCAAACTTGCCATAAAATACCTGGCAGTGGTTGCAACATCAGTGCCAGCTGTGAGGATTTTTTTCAAAAGCAGGGCAGTTTTTGCATTAAAAGCAAAAAATGTTAATATGATACTGTTCTTGAACAAAAACCTGTAACCAAAACTTTTGTTCTGTACAGACTAACTAAAGGCTTTGGGGGTTGTTAAGTTGTTTACATATTATTTATATTTCCACCAGTTGTTGTTTTTGTTGTTGAACATTTTAATTTAATTGCAAATGTGTATTTATGACACACACTGTTGACAGTTCTTTTGGTTTGGCACCCAGATGTGCAGCTTCTCCCCTGCACTCTCCCACACTCTGCTCCGGTGTTCCAGATTAACTGGCGTTGGTCGAACAGATGTGTGGTAGACTTGCTTTTCAGGAGCTGCTACCGACAAAATCGCAAATAAACACCACGCCGATGCTGTTCACAGGGCAGCAAGAGTAAACGATCAGGAGAATCTTGTCGTCGTTATCGTTCTCCTCGTACCTTTTATTACTCCGATTTCAGCGTTTTTGCTTCACAACTAAAGCGTGCAGTTTATTTTGTGTTCACTCAAATGGAGTCGACTGGTTTTAGTCTTGACAATCCACATTGCTGGCATTGCACCTTTCAACATGTTGGTGGGTAGATTTGGATGTACCAGGGGTAACTCCACAACGTTACTAGCGCAAAAAAAACCCCATCCATTTATTTTCACTTAAACAAGCAGCTGTTTTTTTTGTGCATTAAAGCTATATAAAAAATTAACAGTGCAAATGCAAATTCCTTGCTGAAAGTTTCACCAAAAGGCATTTCCAGTAGAAATGGGCTGACATATCCTGAGCATAACTATGTATAATATCCACTGAAGTTAAAAAGAGGTGCTTTGCAACATTAAACTGCAGTGTGCCAAATAAAAAAGTCAAATATGTATTTTTCGGACCATAAGGCGCACGGGATTATAAGGCACACTATGCGAAACAAAGCGGTCAGATAAGACAAACTTGATTCAACTCATTCTTCTTGCTTCCTCCACTTCTGTACCATTGATTCATTAATGCTGTATTCTGTCACAGATTCTCTATTCCCATGTTGTTGCAGTATATTAATGAGTAACCTCGTATTGTGGATGGATTATCTCAGTTGTTCTCCTGACTGAAGTTTGGTCCGTTTACAGCATCCTGCCATGCGATTGCATTTGTCTCTAACCATCAGGAACCTTCACGTTAACTTTTATCGAGTGGAAAAGTGTTAGTGTTCATCCTCACTGTTTATGTTATGCTAACATAGCTGTGTCGCTAGCGATCACGTAGCACATCATTATATACCAGCAAGTCCGATTTCAGTAACCCTACAAACGCCACTGCTGTTTAGTTTCCTGTCTTCATTTATGTTGAAAGTGATAGCAGAGCTGTACGTTTGAATTTTTTCAGAAATCTCTCAGTCAGAACATGCTATATCATGCTTAGGTAACTAGCAAAACTAGCGAGCTAACTCCCGCTAACTTCCTGCTAAGTTCTAACTCCGTTAAGTAAATTCTGTTTTCATGGATGCCTGGATGTTAAACTTCATAGTTACACCTGGTAAAGCAGCAACGCTGATTGTTTTATTAAAGATGAAAGAATTTAGACAGTTTTTAACTCTCAGTGATGCTGCAGTGTTCGTTTAAGTTTGGGACCCGAAGCGGACGGAGTTTAGGACCCAGATTACTCCCAGATTTACGAGCACCTTAGTCCAACAAATACTGCAATAATGACGGCCCATTTGCATGTTCTATAAAACAAAAAAGGGTTTGTTGTGTATCTGACGGACAAACACCAAACCAGTTCCACATCACTGAAGTTGCACCATTTTTACAAACCAATTCTGGTTCATCCGTTTCACTCAACAATCTGCTTTCCCCCTTCTCATTCTCCGTTGCCGCCGTGCTTTTTCGGCCATGTGCGTATGAAACAAAGGCACTGCGCATGCACGTTTTACCCATATTCTATCGCGATATTTCATTTTCTTATCGTTGCCTAACATTGTACCAGTATTACCATGAACGCTATAATATGGCCCAGCCCTAGTGCAGATGTGTCACAAGTTAATCTAGTAGTAGACTATGGCACTTAGCCACAGGTGGCAGTAGTAGAGTGACCTCATTTGAGACTGCTCCAGCTGCTATGTGATAGTGGATCTGCTACAAATTGAAGATCATATCCAAGTTTTGGAAATGAACCCTTGTATTATGTTGCAAAAAAATCACATTGATTATGTTGCGGGTCATTTTGACCCGTACTGTGTAAATCCACTCAGAATTGTCAAAAAACTGCAGTAAAACAATAGTAACTTTATTTTCCATTAGATAAACATTTAGAACACAGACATACAACACAGTTTGACTTTCTATAACTATTTTTAGGAACAATTTAGTAAAGGTTTTTCGTTCTTACAAAAGCATTTCTTTTGAACTTGCCCGATGTTCTCAGTTTTTCAGTGTTCAACATTTTCAATTTTGTCTACATGATGGACAAAATGTAACTGTGTGCTTTCCAGTATTGGGCAAGTTACTTTGAAAAAGTAATTAATTATAGTTACTAGTTACTTCTTCAAAAAAGTAACTGAGTTACAATATTCTAAAAGTAATTAATTACTTGAAAAGTAACTATTGTGTTACTTTAAAAAAAACGTTTAACCCTCTGGGGTCCAGGTTATAATTGGCCATTTTTAACTACTTTTGATTTTCCCTCCACATTTTACCTTTAAAAACTATTTACTTTGCCTTGTTTGGTATTATCCTTTTCAGTACAACCTCACGTATCTGAATTTACAGTTATGTTTTTATTTTGACATACTGTATTAACACAATTGATCTAAAATCAGACAAAAAATATAAAATCAGAGTAGAAAAAGTTATATTTTTACTGTAACAACCATAAACATGTTTAATGAATCATGATTCATAACTTTAAATGCAAATATAAATTGTCAATTTTAAACTCCTCTGCACAAGTTTTGCAAACAACAAAGTTATTTGCATCCATTTACCTTTTACCTTGATTTTTTAAATAACCATTTCAAACTATTTACATAACAATCAGCTGTTCTGTATTCATTAAGATGCCACACAAATTATTTGTGCTACTCCAAAAAAAATAATTTCTGTCCACTATAAAGGAGAACATCACAGCCTGATACCTGCAGGTCTGACAGCAGCAGGTGTATCACTCCTTTTTCTACCTGGAGACAGCAGTCGCCTCATTGTTCTGACACAACACAAAATTATCCACAACACTACACACTAACTACACAAGACAACACATTATCTACACACTCCAAACACGCTAAACGTCACAAATCTCTCACATCTCAAAACTCGCTCTCTCTCTTTTTCTGCTCTCTCTCCGTCACTCCTAAAACTTCCCCTGTTTTTTTTGTTTTTTTGCTCATAAGCAGAGAGTGCTTGCTAGCGCAGTCCGACAGTAAACGTGACGAAACTATTGAGGAAAAAACACCGCGTACATATTGTTTATCATGACTCTGGTTTTACGTGGCCTATCAACACAATTTAAAAACTGGTATATATCACCTTGTTGCTTTGTCTTTAAGTAGTCATGTGATTGGCTTACCATGACTACTTTATTCTTCCTCAGTCAAACAGCAGCACTCATGCAATTGTTTTGCCCCCTTAGCTCCAGATGTTGTGCTAGACAGTGATCGTGATTACCGTCCGCGGGAGCGCGCAGCTGCTTAAAGCTGTAGCGTCCAGATTACTTACAGCTACTTCCGTGCAGGTGATATAAGATGCGGTAAGCTAAATACAGCTTCAACTGTCTGTTTGTTGAAAAATAGTAAGGGACCGCATTTTCTTGTTAGTAACTGTAACGGCGTTGTAACGATAGGAATAGTAATTACTTAGATTACTCGTTACTGAAAAAGGTAACGCCGTTACTTGTAACGCCGTTATTCCCATCACTGGTGCTTTCTGCAGATGTACTTCTTGCATTTCTGACAAAAAGTGTTTGTTTTAGAACATGAATCTTCCTAACTTAGATTTAAAACAAAAGATTTCTAAGTCTCCTCCAGACTCAAAAACAGATGACAAACCAGTCGCCACACCTGAGTCACTGACTTTCTTGAATCCACTCACTCTCACAAGCTCCACTCAATCACACTGGCTCTGTTTATTACTAATCACTGTGTAACTGCTGTAAATTCACAGTAACTGCCATCTCCTTACAAATGTTTATTAGGTCAACCACACTTATATGACTACCAACTCTCCAGCCATGTTGATGAATTGCCTATATTGGCTGAAAATATTCATTTCCAGGAAAAAGACACAGACAGACTATGCTTACAGGATGTGATGTGACAACATTAATGAAATATTGATGTGTCATATTTGTCCAAGGCGTATTTCATTGTTATGGAAAACAAAAATATTAAAATCATGATGGCCAATTGGAGTGGTGATTTCTATGACTTTGTGTATATAATTTGGCATTTCTTACTGATGTAAGCCAAAAATGCATGAAACGATTTCAAACGTGGTGCAGATGTGTGTCACAAGTTAATCTGGCTGTAGGCTACGGCACTTGGCCAGAGGTGGCGCTGGTTGACTCGACTCCATTTGAGTGCACACAAAGTAAACTGCACGCTTTAGTTGTGAAGCAAAAACGCTGAAATCTGAGTAATAAAACGTACGAGGGGAACGATAACGACGACAAGATTCTCCCGATTGTTTACTCTTGCTGTCCCATGAACAACATCGGCGTGGTGTTAATTGTTTGCTGTTTTTGCGATCGCTTCGCGCATGGGAATATCACCAGGTAAACTCGCGACATTTTTAAACATTTTGTTGTTCAAGAGCAACAAGACTGACCGAGTGTGTTTGAGATAACTTCACAAGTGTCACAGATGACACATTTGGCGTTTTTTTGCTGTTTTGTCGGTAGCAGCTAATGAAACGCAAGACTGCCACACATCTGTTCGACCAAAGCCAGTTAATCTGCGACACCAGTTAATCTGGAACACCGGCCTCACTAAATCATCACGGAGAGAGAGAGCTCATTAACAAACACCACACACCTGCCCCACCAACCTCCTTGGCACTGCCCCTTGAGCTCACAGCACCACCCGTCAACTGGAACTGAGCCAGGGACCACACCTCGGCCACACCCATCTGTTCTCTGATTGGATTTTTTAAACTTCTAATTGACATGAAACAAAGGAAGAAAAATCTGGTCAAAATTTGTACTTGCAAGTTGAAACTCGCATGCAAGCGAGATAGTTTTGTGCTTTGTATCTGCAAACAGACCTTAACAAAAAACAATTGTAACTTGTGTAATTATTTTTTACAAATACAAATCTTTTTCTTTTACACACACACACACACACACACACACACACACAAATTCTTATCTATGGATGGACAAACATAAGATTTTCAGATATTTTTGTTTACAAAGTTACAAAACTGAGTTCACAACTACACAGTCTGATTTACAAGTACAAAATATTTATCCCCAGAAACTGAACCCATACTCCTTATTCATAAAGTGCTTTACAAACTTGAACATTAAAGAGAGTAGCTGGATTTTCCTGTTTCAGTGCAGCTTGAGAGTCAGAGAGTGAACGTGGACGGAGTATCCTTGTTTTGTTTTTGTGTTTTTGAACATAAAACTGATTGCTACAGCCAGGGACGGCACAAATGTGATGCCCTTAAACTGATTTTTAGTTTTCTTGTATTCCCATGCGTTATTCGTTCTGTTAGCTAATTTAAACTAATGTAAGTTTATTACCAGCTACCAACCAACCCCCATACTGACTCAAGATGATGCTAAATATATTCCAAAAGCTTCAATTTTAACCACTTATTTCTTAAATGCAGTTTCACAGATTACATCTATGTCTGTTATTGAAAATAGCTCCATGGTATATATCAACCTTTATACGTGTAATGTTTCCACATATATACATACAAATATGTTTTGTTGTTTTTTAAATTATTTCTTTTTATATGTTCTGTCCCTTGTAGTGGACATCAGGTCTTGTTTGATAATAGAATGATGTGATGTATTGCAATGACATGGTGTCAATTTTTTTATATCATGAACTTTAAAACGGTTAGATGAAAGAAGCACATTTAAAACCGTAAATCATCTTGAAAGCTTCTCATAGTTGAGCTTTTTGATTAAAAATGGAAGGTGAGAACTTAGAGGAGGACATCCCAGTTTTGAAAAGACTGAGCTGGGGCAAAAATGACAGCACCTGCCACAGCCACCTGAGGCTTCTCGATGAGAGGTGAAACGTCTTCAAGAAAATTATCGAAGTCCAGGCGCTTTTCTTTCCAAGCTCCTTAGACTAAGATGACCTGGATGACTGAGAATCTTCACAGACATATCTTTCCATAATATCCTTTTTTATAATGTAGTACATGTGTACAGTGTAGTAAAGATAATTTCTTTGTAATTATTTTTATGTTACACAGACTTTATGTAATTGGCCTGAGTCTGTGGACTTTTGTTATGAATATTATCTTATGTTCTGGTTGCTCTGGTTATGTATTCTGTTAAGGTTTTGTGCTCCCTCTGTTTAGTGTTGAGTCATCCCTGCTCATGTGTTCCCTCTGTTCGCTGTCTGCGTATATTTCCTGTTTTACTTTGAAGGTCTGTGTCTCTTGTCTCATCATGTCAATTAGGATCAGCTGTGCCTCCCTCCTGTTTTGCCATTCCTCGTTCCTCCGTGTGTGTGTATATATAGTGTGTGTTTGTTTATTAGTGCTGTCCTAACACTCTCGCTTCTGTTTGTATATCACTCATTGTAAATAAACTGCTCACTCGCATCAAGCCGGTGCCTGCATTTTGGGTCCTTTACTCTCACACACCACATGACTGCTGCCGCAGCTGTGACACTTTATCTTTACATCATTTAGAAAACAGAAATTAAACTAAAAAAAAACAAGCACTGCTATATATGACCACAGCTTATTGTTCACTATTCTCTCACACATAAAATGAAAGAAAGTTTTCTTGCGTTTGGCTGATTGCGCAAATCATTGTTGTAAAGAGGAAGGAAACCGGTTTATTTCATCACTTTTATTTCTGTCTTCTGCCTACAGACCAACACAAAATGGAATCTTTACAGACAATTTAATTCATTTTTAGAAGTGGAATTGTTTATTGATGGGTCTGATTCCTGGATACTTTATTTACCTGTTTTTTTTAAAGTTTTTATTGTCTCTAAAGTCAGATAAGTGAAGCGACTATGAGTTTAACTGGTGTGATGGGAAGATTTGTTGTTGCCCTTCTCTCTGTGTCAGGTACTGTATATCTTACATTTAGATTTCTGTATATATACATTTACATCTGCTGAGGTAAAAGATGGGGATGTGGGAAAATAAGGTAGACTCAGGCAGTTTAGTTTTTAAAAAATATATATACTGTATGGAAATTACAATGTGGTTCAGTGTGTATGTGTGTGCATGTGCTTGCAGAGGTGGGTTCATTTTCTCATAGTTACTTTAAATAATTGGTGAGACTGATTGAAGACTTTGATTCTTGTCCTGTGTTATCTCTTCCACACATTAGTATGAGTGTTTTGTCTTATTACCCGACTGTTAAGAGAAGTTGTTCATTTTATTTGTGTTATCTCATGTCCTCTATGTTACAGTGGTGCAGAGTCAGACTGAATATGGAGTGACTTACACTGTCACTCACATCTATGCTGTAAAAGGATCAACAGTGGACATACAGTGCACCTACACATACCCACCAAGAAAAAATAATCAAAGTACTGAAGTTCAAAAGAGGTTGTGGTACACTAAATGGAACAAAAACGTACCTGTGGATCTAATAACTGACCCAAACTACAGAGATAGAGTGAAGTATTGTTTTCATGGGAATAACTGCACTCTGAGAATCACAGACCTGAGAGAGAGTGACTCAGCTAAGTACATGTTCAGGTTTGAAACAAATCAGCCGGGTGGACGTTTTAGTGGTTTAAATGGAGTCATTTTGTGTATCACGGGTAAGATTTTCATTATCAAAATAAATCATTAATGGGGTTTCAGAGTCACTTTGTATATTTGAATAAGAGTGGAGTATTTAAAATATGTTCCACTATGAAAATTTTAAACCTCTTTGATATCAAACATTTTTACCGTGTTTCCTCCTCCAGATGCTCCAAAGCTTCTCTCTGTGTCAGTGAGTCCCTCTGCTGAGATAGTGGAGGGCAGTTCAGTCACTCTGACCTGTAGCAGTGATGCTAACCCAGCTGCTAAATACACCTGGTACAAGGAGAATGGTCATGCAACTCTAAGTGAGGAACAGACTCTGTTTTTCCGCTCCATTCAGTCCTCCGACTCTGGACAGTATTACTGCATCACTGTAAAGAGCCTGGAGTTAAAGTGCTCTGGATACAAATTTATTGATGTGAAATGTAAGTTTAACTTAAAACATACACTTTCTCCTGCTCTTCTGTTTGACATTCACATTATGCAGCTGTAATGTTTTTATCAGCTTCAGAAGATTTATACATAACTGTTTCTAGATATAGATTCAGGAATTTTAATAAGGAAGTTATCCTCAAAACTGTCTTTAAAGAAATACCCAGCATTTAATGCAACTTTATATCTAATAGAAGTTTTTTTTTAATTATTATCATTAACAATACCAACTAACTATTAAATCATTTTGAAAAAGCATTTTTTTTTTGCATTTAGAAAAACAAAAAACGTTTTTCCCCCTTTTAAGTGGTCATAGAGTGACTTACAGAAATCACCGAGTCTACTTTCTTAGAGTTTGTTTAAAGACAAACTAAAATAAATAAAGAAACAACATTTCTTTTCCTAATAACCCAGCATTCAAGAATTATTTCTCTATTGTTACAGTTTTCCTGATTCATGTGTTATTTTGTTGTAGGGATCAACTAATGATGGGAATTTACTGTTAACTGCACCTACCAAGCACCAGACTTCCATAGATGTACTTTTCTGAACTAACTCTAATCGCCTGGTCATCAAGCCTCTATTTAGGCCAACAATAGTCACTGAAAACATTAATGCATACATTAATTATTGCATCAACAAAATGTTCATGTTTCTTCCTCCAGATGCTCCAAAGCTTCCCTCTGTGTCAGTGAGTCCCTCTGCTGAGATAGTGGAGGGCAGTTCAGTCACTCTGACCTGTAGCAGTGATGCTAACCCAGAAGCTAAATACACCTGGTACAAGGAGGGTGAAGATTCCCCTAAAACGTCAGGACACAACTTCACCATCAGCAACATCGGAGCTGAGCACAGTGGGAGTTATTACTGTGTGGCCCACAACAACAGAGGGACTCATAACTCCACCTTACAGCTGACTGTTGTAGCAGGTAATGGTTTCCATTTAGCAAAGCATCATTTGAATCTAGCAAAAACAAAAAAAGGTTATGTAGATTTAATGACCATTGTGACTGTTAGCGCCATTTATAGTTATTACATGTTTTATTTTGAAAAGCCTAAAAAGGATATGGTGCTTTTGTTGTGAAAGGTTTGTGAGAAATAAACAAGCGAGTGGCGGAGCGACACGATGGTTTTACCGTCGTTGTTGCACAAACCGACGCGTAAAACAGCCTCTTGTCCATCCAGACTCTGATTTTAGATATAAGAAAAATAGAGAACTCCAAGAAGAAACAAGATAGCCGCTACAGTGACCAAGCTCCAACCTAACGGGACGTGAGGGCAATAAATCCGGGTACCTGGCAAAACCTGAAAAATGCTCAATCTCCTCATGATTTATCACTGCTCTTCCTACATACATTCATTGCATGTTTAGATAGATTTGTTTGTTTTACACTTGAGATTTTTCTGACTTATTTTTTCAATACGAGGTGTTTTGGTATTCAGGATTCAGACTCATCTGCCTTCCTCAAAACAAAAACACAGAAGCAGATTTTCAGACTATACATGGGGCTGCATGGCTGTGCTCGTTTATGGGACAGCAGGTCCCGAATATTATATAACACTTATTTAACTGTAATTTTCTTATATTTTATTCATCATGCATACACTGTTTCCATAGGAGCATGGAAGGTAACAGCTGCTGGAGTAACTTTTGCTGTTCTCCTCTCCATCATAGCCCTCTCTGTCTTCTTGTGGATTTGGTGAGAATTTGTGTTACATCATTCAGATTCAGTTTATCAGAAACAATAAATGTCATCTCATTGCTCATCATTGTTTACTTTAACCAGGAAAAGGAGATCCTCTAAGGAATTATCTCAACCTGGAAACAGAGCAGGCAACAGAGAACAGGTGAAAACAATCATATCATTGTTGTGCTACACAACAACACTCACTTCTAGTATAGAAAAAAATCAGCTGACTGAGAAATGAATCAGCTCTATCGTTGATCATGCCAAGATCTATCCTTTAAATTTTATCATATGTCAAGTTTGTACCTAATACAAATTTTTCTATGCCACGTCAACCTGATCAGAAACAGCCACAGGATCAAGAAGACCTTCAGTATGCCAGCATCCATTTCCCCCAAATCCAGGCCGATCCTCTCTACTCCAGCATCAGAGGAACTCAGTCCCACATACACATGAAGGAACAGGAGGTTACCGAGTACACTGCTGTTAGATTTAAGAGAGACGATGGGGCCCTGAGGTGAAACAGCTCCTCACACAGAAATGTTCCCCACTACAAAGTGAACTGTTTGTGAAATACATTGTATAAACAACATCATTAGCCGTTTCCGGGTCCTAAACTCCGTCCGCTTCGGGTCCCAAAGTTAAACAAACACTGCAGCATCACTGAGAGCTAAAAACTGTCTAAATTCTTTCATCTGTAATAAAATGATCAGTGTGGCTGCTCTACCAGGTGTAACTATGAAGTTGTGCATTGTTATCACTTGCATTGTTACCTTGTTATCAAATTAAATTAATATTACAATTAATTACGTTTGTTGGCAGAAATTTCTCTTTTACATGATTAATCCATTTTTGCTGATATTCTGGCTCATTCTGTGGCACATCTCAGCACACAAAGTCATCATTCCCTTTTTATCACATTACCTCACCTCAGTACAGTCATACTGTGCAACAGTCATCAAACTCAGCACTAACTATTGTGCAAGAAGGAAGGAAGCAACTGGACTTCTGCCTTGTGCTTATGGAACTGTCGACAGCCCGCTTCTGAATTGCACAAGTATTGCTGCGTTTCATTTAGTTTAAACAGATGTTATCTCCCTGCAGAGATGTTTTATTGACACACAAGGAAAAAGAGAAGAGCGGCTAGTTTTAAATAAAAAACTGCAGTGTCTATATTTCCACAGAAATGTGACTTAAATAGAAAATCACAGACATGTGATATTGATCCTGTTAGAAGGGTGAATGCTGCACAAAGCTGACAGAGTAGCTTAGCTGTATACCAATAGCGTTTTGACAGGACAAGCAAAGCAAGCAGTGCTTGCCTTGCCTCTTAAAAATAGACATAGATTAAAATGTACCAAAGTAAATAAATCTCTATCCTTTCATCTGAGACAGAATTGCCATAAAGCTGGTGCTGGCAAGCTGAGAAGCCAGCGGCTTTTTTTCTGTTGCTTAGTGCATGTTCATTGTGGATAAACCTCTGGTGCTTTACAGTAAATTGACAGGAGACCAGTGTGTGAGGCAAGCTGCTGCTGGCTCTGCTTTCACTGAGATCAGTTACAATCTGGGATTTGTATGAATGCACAGCTAGCATTCACAAGTAAATAAGTAAATAAGCTTCAGTGATTTAGCATCATAACGGATGATCTTCCTCTTGCTAACCACCTTGGTCAACATGTGTGATGTAAAGAAAGAGAGTTTGAAAAAGTTGTTAATAATATCTTGAGTATATTATCAAGGAATTATCAAGATCCTCAGCAGAGTTTTCAGATTAGCATCTATGAGAACCTCTGAGCTGTTTTGCTAAAACTCAAGCTAAATTTTTCAACAATATTTTAATCTCATCTGTACATATTGATGGTTAATCATGTCACACTGCCAAACCCTTTAATTCTGGATACAGTGCAGTATCATTTTGCCATGAAGAACTAAGGTAGTTCTAAAGGCAAAGATTCAATAAGGCTGGAAACATTCCTCAGAGATGTTGGGGCAGTTTGACATGACAGGATCACACAGTTGTTGTAGATTTGATTGACTGATTGATTGATCATACTTTATTCATCCCGAGGGAAATTGGATTAAGGCTGCCAGCCGTGCCAGCGCCGTCTTACCCTTCCGACCATACATACATTACACAAACATCACATGGGGAAGACAGGTCAGAGAGGTATAACATGGAAAAGCACCACATGAGGAAAGATAAGGAGAAAAAAATAACTCCCCCAGACTGAGCTCCAACAGGGAGAAAAAAACAGAAAAAAACACCTCTGCACATAGCACATGAAAAAAACTCTAATACACCAAAGAAACACATGACAAGCAACAGGGGTGGGTAAAGGGTGAGAGACAGCCAATGTAGACAGTACATCCGGGCCTGCAGCCTATGCGCTGGTCTCCTTGATCCACAGTCAGCATCGGAAGGAAATAAGCGAAATTTCTGCCAAATCCTAAAGGTGCTCTATTGAACTAAGATTAGGTCACCTTCTCTGCAACCTAAATGCTTTGGGTTGCTGCCATGTGATTAGATGATGAAGTATTTCTGTTACTGAGCAGTGGAACATAATGAAGTGGCTTGTGTGTTTATTTTAGATATTTACTCGAGTATTTACAACATCATTATTTACAAGTAAATAATGACAGTGTAATGATTCATGTACTGTTGTTCATCTGTGGTTGTATTTATTTAAAAAAATGGATGTGAGTGAAACAATCAATTTAAGAGTTTCTTCTTTGCTTCTGCTTTGGCTCTGTAACAACATCCTGCTGCTGTAGTTTACTGAGCAGCTTCAGGCGATTAAAAAGGCAGTTTTAGAGATAACTGACTTCAGGTCAGTCAGTGAGTGATTTATCAGTGGTTCTCATTACAAGCAGTTTTTTCTGGTTTCTATAACAGACTCTAGAAGTTAAACATACAATGAAACTTGGCAACTCCTAGAAACAAGAACTTCAGCATGAATGAGCAACCATGTTGCGGCTGCTGCACCTTGTATGATGAATTATAAAGAAATACATTTTTCAAAAGAAGATTTCTACTGTATAAACTTCACTTCTGCTTCTTATATTACATTAGTATTATATACTGTATTATGGATGTGCGTGTACGTCCTTGGAGACTTTTTCTGGCCCGGCGCTTTTTGCCCTTTTATTGAAAATGTTGTGAACAATGACTAGTTTTTAATTTTCTGATAAATTTAGATGTAATGTGACTTATTTTTCAGAAATTTGAATCATATTGATAACTTCATAAAAGAAGCAAACATCTTGTTTTGCTATGACTTCACTTATCCAACACTTATGGCAAAGATGTGCCAATATTATCATGATATAAAAAAACATTTCATATTAATTTCCTCCAGATGCTCCAAAGCTTCCCTCTGTGTCAGTGAGTCCCTCTGCTGAGATAGTGGAGGGCAGTTCAGTGACTCTGACCTGTAGCCGTGACGCTAACCCAGCAGCTAATTACACCTGGTACCAGGAGGGTGAAGACTCACCAAAAGCATCGGGACAGAACTTCGCTATTACGGATTTTAGAACTGAACAAACTGGGAGTTATTACTGTGAAGCCCAAAGCACCAGAGGATGTCATAACTGTACGTTACATCTGTTGGTGTTGCAAGTAGTTTTTCACATTAAACAAAACAATATTTTATTCTAGTGAAAAAAGGCAGATTGGTGCTGCGGCTGCAGTGATGCGGACGCTGTACCGGTCCGTCGTGGTGAAGAGAGAGTTGAGTGTAAAAGCGAATCTCTCGATTTACCGGTCGATATGCGTCCCTACCCTCACCTATGGTCACGAGCTGTGGGTAGTGACCAAAAGAATAGAATAGAATTGTGGCGGGGCATGGTTTGCGGTGCTGCTGCAGGTGCGATCGACCCACCTGAGCAGCATCTGCAATCACGCCTCGCCGGCTTAAAACTTCTTGGCGAATGTTGTTGTTGTGATTGCTATGTTGAGCTGGCAGCGGGAGAGCTGCAGCTCTGTGTGTATTGTGGACAGCAACCGTCAAAGTATTAATACAAATGATCAAAATGCCACTGGGTCTGCCGTGGTCATTTACAAGACTAAAATAAACCTTTATTATCCCTCGAATGAGAAATTTGGGTGTTACACCGCTCTTATAGCAAGAGGAATATAGACACAAAGTAGTCCAATATAAATAAGGAACTGAAACTTGTATGCACAAATAAAAATGAACAGAGATATGTATAAAATGTAAAGAGATATATACACAAGTGTGGGAGGGTGTTTGAATAATCCTGGTGAAATATACAGTGTACAACCAAGATGCAAATGAGTAGCAGCAATTAAAACTGTGATATGTCGAAAAAACCAGCGATGAATAAGATAACCATGTTAAGCTGTGTTATAGAGTCTGACAGCTGCTGGAAAGAATGACCTGCGGAAGCGCTCTTTCCTAAGCTGTGGGTGTAAAAGTCTACTGCTGAATGAGCTGCTCGGTGCTCGTACAGTCTCATGCAGGGGATGAGAGGTGTTGTCCATGATGGATGTTAGCTTAGACAACATCCTCTCCTCCACAACCTGCTTGATGGACTTCAGCGGACAGTCCAGGACAGAGCTGGCCCTCCTGACCAGTTTGTTAAGTTTCCCCCTGCCCCTCTCTGCCATTCCACCACTACAACAGACAACAGCATAAAAAATAGCAGACACCACCACTGTGTCGTAAAACGTCCTTAGAAGAGTCCTGTTCACCTCAAAGGATCTCAGCTGCCAGAGCAGGTGAAGACAACTTAGACCCTTTTTGTAAAGGGCGTTTGTGTTTGTGGACCAGTCCAGTTTGTTATTGAGGTGAACACCCAGGTAATAGGGGGTGACTTCTTGCTGAAGGCAACCAGCTCTTTTGTCTTGCTGGCATTGATGCGAAGATGGTTCTGTTCACACCAGCTAACGAAGTCCTTGATGACCCCCCTGTATTCCAGTTCATTTCCCTCCGACACCCAACCCACAATGGCGGTGTCGTCTGAGAACTTCTGGAGATGACAAGTGTCTGTGTTATAATTGAAGGCTGCAGTGTACAGGGTGAAGAGGAAAGGAGCGAAACATGATTCTCACAGTGCACGTCCAGATGAAAGAAGGCCCAATGTAGCAGCTATATGACAGCGTCATCCACCCCGATGTTCAGCTGGTAGGTAAACTGCAGTGGGTCTAGCTCTCTCCCAAGTAGTGGGCGAAGTTGGTGAAGTATGATCCTCTCCATGGTCTTCATCAGGTGTGAAGTCAGGGCAATGGGTCAGGGGAATGAGATCGTAGATACAAGCAGCAGAAATGAGCTTCCTCCGAAGGGTTGCTGCCCCCCCCCCCCCGAGAGATAGGGTGAGAGGTTCAGCCATCCGGGAGGGGATCTGACGAGGATGCCTCCTGAGCACCCCCTGGGTGAGGTGTTCCAGAGCCCCCGGGGCAGACCCAGGACACACTGAAGAGATTATATCTCTCGGGTGGCCTGGGAACGCCTTGGTCTTCCCCTGGACAAGCTGGAGGAGGTGGCTGGGGAGAGAGAGGTCTGGGTTTCTCTGCTTAGGCTGCTGCCCCCTCGACCCGGCTCTGGATAAGCAGAAGAAGATGAATGGATGGGAAAAATTAACAATAACTGGCTAGCATAAAAGAGTTCACTTCCAAATTTTAGGTCATTGTCGAATTCTTCTTATTATTAACTTGTACTTTACTTTTATCTTAAAATTCACTTTCACTTAAAGTAGTCATACAGATGGCAGTAGTGGCTTTTGGTACATTTTCAATCAAAATCTAATGGATTTAATAGATAAAAGAAATTGGATTTTCTTTGTGGTCTTGAGTCAGTAACATGAGGTTTGAGTGCTCTTGTGGCCTCTAGTGTTGCAGCTCCAGATTTTCATTCCCAGTGCTCACTCTATTATCTATTCATCTGTTTTCAACTGCTGATCCACCTCAGGGTCATAGGGGCTTTAAAGAATCAGTTAATCTAAACCACAGGTGTCAAACTCCAGGCCTCGAGGGCTGCTGTCCTGCTTGTTTTCCAACTGACCTGCCCTTGTAGCTTCCTATTGGCAAAGCACACCTGATCCAGGTGATCAGCAGCAGGTAGGACAGGGATACCTCAAAAACAAGCAGGATGCTGACCCTCGAGGACTGGAGTTTGACACGCCTGATCTAAACTGAGGAAAAAATGCATATCTATTATCCTATTTTTTATTTATTCATTTTTTTCAGTCCAGTCTATAGAGTCCATTAATGGTATTAAGACTTTGTTTCATGCCTTACATGAAGACAAGAAACATGATACCATTGAACCTACCGCCCAGCTATAAAGACAAAACAACAAAACATAGAGAAGGTCAAAAACAAGTTTAATCAAGATCATCGCTGCGTATCGACCCATCAACAGTTTTTTCAGGGACATCAAAACAAATGCAAAATGACTTAATTGAAGCTACTGCAGATGTTCTGAAGGAGAACATAAAAGCAGAAGTGAGTTTAGCTCAGGTTATGGCAGTGGAGGTTGATGAAACAACAGACATTGCAAACAAGGCTCAACTCTCCATCATTCTTCATTACCTATCCGGTAAATTGGTGAAGGAGGCTTATCTCAGTTTTGAAGGATGATGACAGTGAAGATGGAAGAGCAATTACTAATTATGCATTAGGTATATTAGAGACATTCAACTGTGCATACAACCTGATTCCACAAAGATATAATAGCATATTTGTTATAACATCCAACCTAGATGGAGGTAAAATATAGAAAGAAGAAGTGTCTGAATATTAACTCACAGGTATGGACATAAGCTGAACCTTGTATTGACAGAGTGTGCCAAGATTATACCAGAGTGTTAATCTTTTTGAAGACTCTGAAGGATAGCATTACAGAGTAGTGAAATATTATATTCCATGGGTGGCAGCTCGAAAATGGAACTCAAGGCTTGTTCAGTCTATCATAATGTATCATACAGAGGTATTTAACGTTAATAAAGAAAGCCCAGATGAGAAGGATGGAGAGACACCAACACCATCATGTCTAATGTGGCTCTATCAAGACCATCAAGATAATTTTCTCTTGAGAAATATAAACTTGTGTGTTGAGTAGAAGAGTTGTGTCTGACTGCAGCTATATTTAGCTGAGTGAAGTCGCCCACGGGTGGTGGAGGGCGACACTGTCAGACACTTCAGTTGTTATTGATGTGCCTGACACCAAGTTATTTTAGTACATGCTAATCATGATGTTTCAGTTCCTTAACAATAGTGAACTTTTTGTTCACTCTTTTGTACTTGATAGAATTTAGATTCTTCCCCACATTTTATCTGTAGTCTTAGTAACTGGTTAAGTTCTTCGTTTTAATTGTGTTTTCTGATCTCCTCTGTGTTGCAGCGGTACAGAATCATAAAGGCTACACTTCTACTCAGATGATGGCTCAACAGTGAACATAAGCTGCAACTACACATGCCCATCAAAAATAAGACAAACCACACATTAAAAAATGACTGATTTACTAAAGGAAAAAAGTATCTGTGGATCTGAAAACAGACTCTGACTGCACAGATAATGTTGACTGCCATTTTACTCAAGAAGGCTCCATTTTGACAATGAGTAACCTGAGAGATAGTTCAGATTCATAACAAACCATGAATGCATATCAAATAATTCTTAAGTTTTAAATACAATCTGTGTGTTTATGTAAGAGGATAAATTACAACTTCAGGTTTTTCTTTGTGTTTTCAGATCTCAAGGTGCATATGATAACATCAGAGGGCCAACAGTATGATACACAGGTACAGCTGACATGTTACAGCGGCTGTCTGCCTGATTGCCTTTCCAATGTCTGGAATGGGCAGTTCATCTTCATATAATAAATGTCTTCTCTTTCATCCAGACATCATTTTCTGTTTTTAAAAGGATATAACAAGATTCTCAGTGTGTGGAATGTGATGTACTGCAACATATGTGTGTGCCTCCTGCACTCCAAGCTGTTTGTTCTCATTCTCATGCCCCTGCTGCCAGTCCCCTCTGAGGCCTTCCCCAAACTGCAGCCTTAATTCACGCTTACAGCATCTACCAATATCTACTAGAAATGCTTTCAAATCTAAATGAGGATGTGATCCCAGCTAGTGAACCACATGTTATTCGAGGGGTCTTGTGGATTTAAATTACTGGTGATTGAAAAAGAGGAAGTTATATTCATGAATGGCTCTTACGTCCCTCTGCAGCCTCTAATCTGCTCAGTGTGTTCAGCTGGTGCTAATTGGCCACACCTAGTCAGGTGTGGATAAAGGCATACCTGAGGCAAGCTTCCCAGGGAGCTCACTTGCTTTTGCCTTGGTGGCACCAGCCATTTTAGCCAACCTCCCATGCCATTTTAAGATAAAACCTCGTCCTACCTACACTCTGCTATTCGTCTCCTTTTTTTATGTTGCGGCCTCGAGCCGGGTCGTAACAGAAATGCATTCATGTTAAGATGACAAAACCCACCTCATCATTACTCTGGTCAAATCAAGGCTGTAGAAAATACATATTTCAAACATATTTAATTTATTTTCACTTTTCTCCAAGTTTAATGTTCTTTTACAAATAATATACACTCACTCATATACACAGAAACAAACAAAGAAAAAACACAAGCATTGTGTAGCAGTGATGCTAATTACACCTGGTACAAGGAGAAGGAGGACTCAGCATCAGGACAGAACTTTACCATCACTGACTTCAGACCTGAACACAGTGGAAGTTATTTGTTGTCCAGAGCACCAGAGGATCTAACACTGGCTGTTGTGGCAGGTGATCAATTACATTCAGCGTGATTGAGGCTGTGATTCACTAATAGTGAAAAGATTATGTGGCCGGGCTCCTAAACCTACTATACCTATATGCAAAGAGGGGTCTCTCCTCAGTTTCTTAAAATTGTCTTGGCTTGCACTGGCTTGACCATTGCTCTGGAAGAGTTTGTTGGCCTTGTGTCGGTGATTCAGTTCTTCTGGCTTTATTAGACCTTCACTGCCAGTCCACCCAAAATGGATGATGCAGCAGAGTGTGGAATATTGGTTTAAATGATCTGTCATAAGACATCTGTAGTATAAAAGTCAAACATGTGACATTTTCTTCCTCAAACCAGCTCCCTTACCCCATGGACTTAATAATAGAAGTTTTGCAATAACAGAGTCACTTAACAGAGAAACAGCTGTTCCAAATTAGATCGGAGAGAACAGTGTTAGTGCCATTGTCTTTGCTCCAAAAGTTTGAATAACACAACTTTACTTGCAGAGAAAAGTCCAAGAAGGCTAACTGATATGTTAATCCCCCCAGGGATAAGAAATCTTTTGACTTCCCTGAACCTAAAACAGAGGAACATATGAGGCTTCCTAAAAATCTGCAGCTTGTTAGGGTTAAGCCTCCGTGTCTGTGAGGCTGTAGTAGCACTGCAGCCTCACACTGTGCATGCACAAACACAAGTAGGTTTTAATTGCTGCACTAAAGACCTAAAAAGAAATGTATTTAATGACACTATTTTTTTTTCTATATTAAACTTTTTATTGCTTATGTGAAAATCTAAATTAAGGTGTAAAATCCTAAAGCAAGCAAATAGTTTTTGAAAACAGCATAATACTCATTTTAGGTAAAGATTTTCTAAATATCAGAGTGTCTTTCTTTGTAATAAGTCAAATTTTCTTCAATTAAGCCTAAATTTTAGACAGTTTTGTCTAGTTAAAAGGCATACAGCAGTTAGATTCATTTGCTAGTTGAACAGTATATTAAATGTGTAAAATGCACTGGACAAAGCCAACAGCAACAAAAAAAAAAAAAAAAAAAAAAAAAAAGAGGTTACAGAGCAACCACATCTAGGTTTTTCAGACCACATGTCCACGCTGCTGGGCATACACTCTCCTCAGGAGGCAAGGCCCCCCAGCCAGTCACAAAGACTGAAAACCTGGCCAGAAAGTGCATCACATCAGCTGCAGGTCTGTTTTGAAAACAGACTGGAGTGTGTTTTAACACCAGGGCCCTGTTTCAGAAAGCCGGTTTAGTGCAAACTCTGAGTAAGTATACCCTGAGTTAACGAAAACTCTGGGTTTTCGGTTTCACAAAGCAAGTTTAGATTAATTCTGAGTGAGTTACTATGACGACACACTCCGTGAAGCTAACCTGCCCCCTAGCAGGTTTACTTCAACTAACCCTGACCTTCTCCGCCTCTTTGTCGGAAACCTGACTGTAGGAGGTGTCAGACATGGCGTGCCCCTTCCTTGAAGAGCCAGTAGATGTTGAAGCCCAAATTCTCCACAGAGCTCTCCGCCGGGAGAGAGTGATTAGAGCGCGTTTGGACATTTTATCATTTCCTGATGATTTTCTGTGTGAACGTTACCGTTTTTCAGCACAATCCATAATTTATTTGAATAACATCCTCAGGCCTTATATTGCTCATGTGACACATCGCGGACATTCTCTCAGTTCTGTACATATTATTTGTATTGCACTTCGTTTTTTTTTGCAAACGGGAGCTTTCTGTATAATATTGGTGACGCTGAGCACGTTTCCAAGGCTACCGTCTGTCGGGCAGTCAGGAATGTTACAGTTGCACTGAAACGTCTCCTGTACTCGTTTGTGGTGTTCCCCGGTCATAGACCTACAAGATTTATCAAAGAGGGATTCCACAAAATTGCAGGTATCAGGATGAACAAAACTTAATTCATGATGTGGTGATACTTGAACTACTGTGAGATTATTCTGTTATCATATGTTACCATATATATGTAATCAAAGTAGTTGAATTATGATACTGCTGTAGATCATATTATACCCCTTAATATAGAGTGTGTGATCAGTATGTAGTTTTAGTTTGCATTATACTTCTGACCTAAAAGAGTGTGAAAATCATTAGATCTATTGGATTGACCTGTATTATTCGACACTGTTGAACGTGTTACATGGTTTCTTGACATTGCATACTGCTGAATCATGAAGAGAATATTGGGTGCAGAAGGCCTTGTTGTTCTGATAGCAGAAGAGACAGACCACATTCCATACCCCCACCTTTACAGAGAGCAGAAAGACAGGGAGCTGAGGTCATAACTTAGGCGCCGTGTGAGAGAAAGAATGTGAATGTTTAGGCTTTTACGACTAGGTGGGGGCCACTAGAGGCTATAAGAAGCTGAGTAACCCGTCACCATTTTGAGACTTGCTGTGACCCTCTGCAGGCAGGTCTCCCCATCATGATGGTTTTTATGCTCAAAAGTGTTGAATTGTATGGAAATAAATGATTGTTGATTGAGCATTTATACACCGAGTATTGTCCTTCCTTCAGCCCAAAGATTAAAAGAATTGGGAGATTTTAACACTACTACTTAGATTTTACATTTATTTTCAGGGTTCCCAGGCGTGATTGGCTGTATAGATGGCACTCACATTCCATTCTGCTGCTTGAAGTGTTCCATTTCCAAAAAGCATTTTTTTATTTTCTTGATCAAATAGGTCTTGTACAGCTGCTTTACAGGGAGCTATTGAAACACAGAAAATAGCATTGACATTCATAGTACATGCCTACTTAGGTTGGTTGTAAATCAGTGCTGAACATCTTACTGAGGAAAGGTTTGTTGGAGAAGTGGCTGGACCCTCTTCCTCTACATTTTTTATATTTCATTTTTACTTGCTGCCAGGAACGTTTGGGGCCTGTTGGGTTGCACCTGCGCTCACATCACATCACAAAATAAAATGTATAAAATAAAAAATAAAATGAAATATAATAAAATAACGTGTTAAATGGGTGGAAATCCCTAGATCAATGTTTAAATTAACACTCACGCATTGACTCTGTCGGCTATGTATTGCCATGCATGCTCCCTTTCTTTTGCAGCTGAGGCTGTGTTACTTTTTTTCCGCAAAATTTGCATGTTATCGGCATATGCTGCCATCAGAATTTCGGCCTCAAGCGCTGTAAAATACATTGACCGCGCCTTCTTTCCCTCCGTCTCCATGGTGACTCGCTTAATCTGTGCTCCACTAATCAGGGCTTTATGCGCGCGCTTAACTTGGCGTTAAAGCAACTCCGCATTGATTGAACTAATTGTTATCAGCCTTTCTGAAACCGAATATTCCGAGTTGGACAGTTCGGGGTTACTCAACCCTGAGTATCATTTTTAACTCTGAGTTTTCTAAACCGGCTTTCTGAAACAGGGCCCAGGACCTTGAGGAGCACACTACATCAGTGATCTCCTATATCAATGATCTCCTATATGAGCTTCTGTGTTGACAGTGTCACTGTGGACAAACGTCTCCGGGTGTATTCCAACCAACCACCTCGGATGACTAAAGAGGTCCAGGTCCAGCTGAAGCCACGTGACACTGCTTTCAGATTTGCTGATGTATGCAGTACAGTGCAGCCGGATCTGACCTGAACAGAGGTATCAGAGGCCAAGGCACCCCACAAGAGGAAGACTGAAAATCGCTTCAGCAACAACAATTCACGACAGGTACGGCAGGAGTTCAGCACCTAACCAACTACAAGCCTGGCAATACCACGATGACTAAGAACGACGCAGTGCTTGAGGAGGAGCTGAACAACTTCTATGCACGCTTCAAGGCGAAGGGAGGGCAGCCTCAGCTCAAACATTGGACGGCAGCAGCAGCCAAACCTCATGCTGCAGGAATATGAGGTGAGGTGCACACTGAGGGCAGTGAACCCCAGGAAGGCCGCCGGCCCAGATGGGTTGACCGGGAGGGTCCTAAAAGAATATGCAGACCAGCTGGCCAGTCTTCACTAAGAGCTTCAACACTGCACTGTCCCAGTCCTGCGTCCCACCGTGCCTAAAGTCGGGCACAATTGTCCCACTGCCTAAAAGCACCAACATTAGCAGCCAAAACGGCTATAGACCAGTTGCTTTAACACCTGTTATAATGAAGTGTTTTGAGAAACTGGTCTGACGTCACATCATGTCCTGCCTGCCACCCACACTTGACCCACTCCAATTTACATACAGGGCTAACAGATCAACTGAAGACACCATTGTTACAATGGTCCACACCACCATCTCCCACTGGAACACCAGAGGTGTTACACCAGGTTGCTCTTTGGCTCTGCTTTTAATATGATACTCCCCGACAAACTAGTAGTAAAACTGCTGGATATTGGACTTCCTTTTAACACCTGCTGCCGGGTCAGAGACTTTCTCTCGGACCGTGTAAAGAGAGCTAGAGTGGGTCCTCATCTTTCCTCAGCCCTTAGCCTTAACACCAGCTCTCCACAAGGCTGTGTACAAAGTCCGCTACTGTACTGTGTCATGACTATGGAAAATCTGTACCCAAAAATTGAGACCGCTGGACAGGACTTAATAAACAAACAAATTGTTTTAGATTAGGCAGTAAATCCAGGTGGCTGAAGAAAACAGGATTCAAACGTTACCTAAAACCAGCAACACAGGAGGTGAAAACACTCAGACAGACAAACGTGACAAGACGGTAAGGAAAATTGAGAGTATAAATACACATGGAGAAATCAGGGAAAGAGAACACAGCTGGGGAAAACAAAACACAGGTGAACAGAATCAACTAGTGAGAAAGAAGGAAAGCTAAACATGACACATACTGAAACAGAGGCTATCAAAATAAGACAGGAAGTGACAAA
This sequence comes from Oreochromis niloticus, assembly GCF_001858045.2. Classification (NCBI taxonomy): domain Eukaryota; kingdom Metazoa; phylum Chordata; class Actinopteri; order Cichliformes; family Cichlidae; genus Oreochromis; species Oreochromis niloticus. The sequence continues at coordinate 6,669,989 of NC_031971.2, forward strand.
CATGGCACACAGATATGGGCACTAGAGAAAGAACAGGAGATGTGAGCTTGACAGAGGCAAACAGGGAAATGCATGAAGACCAGACTGACAACATACAAGGGACACACATACACAGATGATACAAAGAGACTGGACACAAAAAAGAGAACAGACAGATCCAGGGGGTGGAGGGGGCCAGAACGGGGGGGCCAAGTTCAAACCAAAAAACAGGAAGCAGCTAAATCCAAAAAGAAAAATGAAGAAAAACAGTTCTGGAGGTCGGCCACATAGCCAGCGACGTAGATGAAGGAGCGAGCTCTGAAGTTTCTTCAGTCTCTTCTGAGCATCTCTCCTTTTTGAACTCCAGGTAATTTACTTAGATTTAGGAGAGGAATATTTGTAGCTCTAGGTGACATAAGGAAGATGTACAATTTTGTGTGGCTAGAAACTTTTTGTTGGAGCCAAGCTAGCTCCTGAGAAGCTTTACATATTTGTTGATCAGTTGGATAAAACTGAGCTCTCAAACATGGCACAGAGCGGAACTGGAAGACATCCAGCAGACTAACCTTAGAGCCCCATGTAAACACAGAGGAGTATTCACTTGGGGATCTCAAACCCCCTACTGCTAGGTAAGGCTAGGCCTAAAGGGGACATGATCAGTGTGATTGCTCTATCTCAAAAAAATAAAAAATTCACCCCAAATATTTAAAAAGAGGTGTACGTGTTGTCTTCAAAACTGCTTCACAGGTTTCCTGGACAGAAAGGAGAACATCTTCCAAAGAACAAAACGGTCTTTAACTTATGAACCAGGGTTTCAGCAGGGTTTGTCATACAGCAATCCGGTGTCGACTGGTAGAAATAGCAGGTCAGATCGGCGAGGACATAGGGAAATTAGTCATTTCAAAGCCCAGGGACCATGGCATGGTTTTACAACATCGTTATTGTTCCATCAACTTTAATATATGATCCTAAAGCCTGATACCTACATTTCCGGTCTGACTCGCATTTACATCTTTCAACACATTTAGCACATTACAGACTCGTGCAATAAATGAAGCACCGAACCAGTTAATTTGTGTTGAGAATTTCTTATAATCAAATTATTTGAACACCAATGGCACTTCTTGCTTTACTTCCTGAGAGTAATCAGAATCTCTTGCAACATCGCCTCTTCTTAGAAAGCCATCCTTCTAGGTGTCACTTCTGGTTACAGCGTTTTTGTCATGGTTCTGGGTCTTTGAGTTTAGTTCCTTTTATGACTCTGAGTTTATTTATATTTCTGGTTCATGTTTTCTTGTCCGTCTCATCCTGTGAGACTATGTCATGTCCTGTGCATAAGTTTAACCACTCATGTCTCTGTTAATTCTATATCCATCTCATGTTTGCTTTCCTATTTGTGTCTCTCTCTGTCTCTCGCTCCCTCGCCCTCCATGTCTTAGTCTCTGTGTTTTGTCTCCCTTACCTGTTTCCATGTTCCTCTCCTTGTTTCATCCTTTGTCTCCCCCAGTCTGTCATTATGCTTCAATGTTTGCTTATCCCTGTTTCAGCTTCAAGCTTGTGTGTTCTTGTCAGTGTTTGTGTGTTCGTGCACTTCCTGTTTTATTTTGACAGTCACTTGTCCTGTTCTTAGCTGTAGCTGATTTCCGCTACTTTTTTTTATGTCTTCCTTTTCAAAAGGTCTCTGAGCTAAGCTGGGTGTTCGGGCCCATACATACCCAGAAATCTAGTGTTTGGACCCAGAAATACGATATTCAGGGTCCAAACATGGTTCCTCTCAAAACACATCAGCCAGGACAATGTTGATCGCTAGAGCCCACAACCCTTTCACAGTAAGTCTGCTATGGCTCTCTGTTGAAAAAGTTCTGATCTCTAATCTCTAAATTTGTGTTATCCACTTGATAATGCACACTTTAGATGGAGCCGTTGCATGGGTGAGGGGACTCGCCCATTCTTCATATCCAAGTGTCTGCTTACCCTGATATGATAAAAACCTGAGTAGCCTCGCAGATCAAATCACATCAGTCACACCTGTTGTGGCAGCTCCCCTCTATGTCATACTCTTTTAATCAGGGCTAGTTTTTAGAGGTCTGGACAGTAAACCCCAAGGGACTGTTAATTTAAAAGACGGGAGTAACCCGTAAGCGCTATTTACACTAAACTAACTGAATAACTGCTCCAAGGCTTCCCTCTGTGTCAGTAAGTCCCTCTGCTGAGATAGTAGAGGGTAGCTCTGTGAATCTGGCCTGTAGCAGTGATGCTAACCCAGCAGCTAATTATACCTGGTACAAGGAATATGAAAAGTTACATAAAGCATCAGGTCAGATCTTCATCATCTCTAACATTGGACCTGAACACAGTGGGATCTATTGCTGTGAAGCCAAGAACAGCAGAGGGCGTCAGATATCGACTTTCCAATTTACTCTTGAGCCAGGTAATCTTTTGCATTTATCCCAAAAGTTGATTCTATTCATCTGGATCTAGCTTTTGTAGGGGAGAAACTATTCCTCACTCATTCACATGACTTCTTCAATGTCATCTGAATGCAGGCTACCCCAACCTTATTGTGACCAAGTGGTCGGCGGGGCTATAAAAGAAATAATAACAAAATTACAACGCCACCTAGGAGAATTTCACCCTGTTAAGGGTTCAGATATTGAGGAGGAATCCAAAAATAATAACCACAGATCCGGCCTGGTGCAATTAGACGAAGATTTTAATGCACACATGTGGAGTCCAACACTTGTGCAGATTCAGTGTTGAACTAACTTACAATAGTCAGAACAAAGACTTTATAGGGTTTCTGTTGCCAGGCAGACTCAATACAGCATACGTCAATCCAAAACCACAACCGTTCCGTTTACAACTTTTAACATAGTTTAAAAAAGAACATTGTCTTCGGCTCGACCCCAGGTGCTTCCTGTCACCATCCTGCCCAGGCTTATCTTCTGGAACATCAGACCCACGTTCTGCACAAACTGTCACTCATGCAGGCACAATTTTGCAGTTGCAAGCAAAACATAATTAAACTCTTACCTATATAAATGAGTCTATCTAATATGTGTGTGTATGTGGGTGTGTGTCTGCTGTCCTTTATTTCACCCTTCACTTCATCAGCTAAACCTTGTAACCTTTCCACCAGACAGAAGGCCAGCACGTACACAACTGAAACTATATGTGTGTATGTGTGTATGTCTGTACATGTGTGATCCTCACGCTGCACCTTAATTGACCTCAGCTTAAGCAACCAGGCTAAGGCCATCCTGTGTGTACTGATCTTGACTTATATGTAGAATGTATAAAACAAATGTTTCAATCTAATACAACTACTTAAAGCTTAATCAAAGCTTAATCAGAGATATTAATGCATAATAAAACACCCTGCTCTTAACTTGCACTTAGACTCTGCTTTCAGTTTCACTTTTGCAAAGCCTGCCGTTTCCTGTCTCCTTTGGGCACAGAGTATATTTCCTGTCCCTGTAGTCTGCACAGAAACATTTAAGATTATAGGAGCATTGAAAAGCATTTAGAATTATAGATTCAACTCAACAGTTTAAAGTGGTTCTTCTTGGACCTGTAATAAAAGCTTAATTGGGTGCCAATATGTTTAAACATCTAAATGCAATATCAATATTAATAATTAATGGAATAGTAATAATGATCATAAAAATAGCAGCAAATAATAGCAGCATAACACTTTACTCCTCCTGACAACCCCCAGGAAATATATTTAAGAAAAATAGATAAAAGGAATAAAAAGAGGCCGCACAGATTCAAGGATGCACATAGAGGCAGGTTGGCTCCAATATTAAAACAGTTTTATTTATGGTAAAAGAAATAAAGAATAAAATATTAAGAAAACAAAATGTAGCATCTTTGTTGACAGTGTCCTAAAAGTACAATAAAACAATGATAGAACTTGGACTTACCAGCAGCCGTGGACCCAAAAGAAAATCACACAAAGAAAATCACTGCAGCCCACCTGGTGCTGTACAAAAGAGGTCCCTGAGGTCCCAGGGCCACTGGCACGTCCTCTGTTCACTGAAATAAAACACAAAAAAATACGTTAAAAGAATAAAAGGACACTGAGCGTCTGGCTCGCTACAGATCATAAAAAAAACTAACACACTTTAATAAAAGAAATCACACATGCGCACACACACACACCCCACACTGGAAGGCTTATGCCCCACGGATCAAACTACCACTCGTGCTGGTAGTAATTATCCAAGCCTCAATCGCAAGCTGGTCTGGCTCCCCACAGGCTGAGACTGGCAACTGAGGCGATTTAGAATTCCCGGCACTACACTCGGGCAGAGGATCGCTTCAGCCCGATCACAGAAGCGTGGGTCCAAGCGACAGTCCAGAATAAAATAAAAACCAGGCGAACCAGGAAAAGGTAGGCCTACTTAATAAAAAACAGTCTCACGACAAGATAAAACAGGATAAGACAAGACAAGACAAGAGAGCAGGCTCCACCGAGGAGGAGTCCTCACAACAGCGGCTGGGAAGGCGTTTCACTCTTCCGATTTAGGTTGGGCGATTTGCCACGGAGAGGTGAATACAGCAATCAAACCCTAAAACAACAGATAAATGTAACCTTAGACCCTTATAGCTGAGAATGCTAATAAAAATAGTTTTAACGGCTTACCCCAGGACCAGAGGCGCTATACTCTCACTGGTGGGGATAACACGGGCACCTCTCTCCGCAACGCCGAAATAAAACAGAAACTGCCCGCTACAACAGGCCACAAAACTATATTACTGCACATTCTAATACTTGGAGTGAATCTGAGGTTAAGCAAGAGCATACCTGTGGCTGTCATATGATCTACTCTTGCTGATCAGTCCGTCGCAGTGTGCCAGCATTTACTGCTGCTTTGCGCCAAATGCACAGGAGGAATGATCCAGACAAACACCGGCTTAGCTTTATACGGGCTGACGCCACCCTGCAATCAATACGCAGGTGGGTTCCCAATTAACCTAGTTGCGGAGCCGAGAGCGAGCGCAGGAGAGAGCAAGAGCAGTAGAGCGAGCGAGAGCGAGAGAGAAAAGAAAGGCGAGTAGCCCATCCGGCTACATTATAAACAGTACATTTGCATAATGAGTGAAACTAGCACCATTTAAAACCATGGGCTGTGAGGTCAGTTTTTTGATAATTAATATTCAAATTGTCTTGATCATTAATAAATCACTAATCAAAGATTAATGATGAGTGACAATTGATCAATGGCCAAGAGTACCACTCACCCAGAATTAGGGAATGGCTGGAATTGTAAGATGGTGAAAGTTGCACCCTTAGGCCCCCTCCTTGATTCTGAGATGGTCTTTCCCTTTTCATGTAAATGGCCTCCTTGACTCATTGCTCAAACCAGCATTCCTGCCTGTGAAGGATGAGTACATCCTCATCACTGAAACAGTTGGTATAGGATGACACGGCGCTCTTTTCCACTTCTTTCATGTGCAAGTTGACCACAATTGGTGAAACTGCAGAACCCATGGCTCACCCATGTTTCTGCTCGTAGTACTGACCCTTGTATGTGAAATAGGTGGAATAAAGACACAGTTCCAAGAGCAAACACACTTGGTCGGGGCTGAGAGTGGTCCTGTTGCTGAGGTTGGGGTCATCTTGTACTTTCTTATGAACTACTGCCACTGCTTCAGTGACTTGAACATAGGTGAAAAGAGAAAAAGGGAAAGACCATCTCTGAATCAAGGAGGGGGTCTAAGGATACATCTTTCACCATCTTACAATATTGTAACGATGGTTAAATGTTATGTTACAGTGACAGGTTGGTTACCTCTGCACGCTGTTGTTTCTTTAAGATACATGTTTGGTTGTGCTGCAGGAAAAAGGGGAGTTAATGTGTGCTGGAAGGGGGGGGGGCCTTGTTGTTGTGTGACTGTGCGGGGCAGCAGTGAGGTGTTGTACGAGAGCACTCTCCCCGGAGTTAATGGCCTGTTTGCCTCTGTCACTAATAAACGGACAAACTGAGATCAAAATGTCTGGTTCTTGAGAACGTTACACTGGTGTCAAAAGTGAAGAACGACCACCTAAAACGCCCGACACCCTGTTGCTGGCGACGCTGACCGTCACGAGACATGAGGATGTTGCCGGACAAGATTAAGAAGGAGACGGAGGAGAGGGAGTTTCGTCCACGGTCGCCTGCCCATAGAGTGAGGGAAACGGCGCTGCGGCTGTCTGCTGAGGCTGGATTTTCTCCAGGTTTGACTAGGCTCGGGACATTTTCGCACCGTGGCCGCGATTCTGGTGGGAGGGAGTCGACCTCGCTTGGCGCGCCATCACGTGATGTAAACAAACATGGCGGCGCCCAGCAAGCTGCGGCGAACATAAAAACGCCTAAGTTCAGCGGCAAGACGCCATGGGAAGTGTTTATTGCACAGTTTGAGCTGTTAGCTGTTGCAGCTGGCTGGTCTGAGGAACATAAAGCTCTCCAATTGGCTTTGTGCCTGTGTGAGGATGCAGCTGCATGCCTGCTGCTGCTGACCGAGGAGCAAAGGGAAGATTATAATGCTCTGGTTGGGGCACTTCAGAGATGTTTCGGGCAGTATAACCAACCGGTGCTGCTGAGGTCGGAGTTCCACAACAGACGCAGATTGCCAGGAGAGCCCCTTCGCATTTTGGCCCATGAAGTCGAGTGTCTTTGCCGGAGGGCGTATAACAGCATGCCACCATCAGTGCAGGCGGAGTTAGCTTGGGACCAGTTCCTGCAGGCCCTGAGCCCTAAAGAGCTCCGTATGCAAACTCAGCTTGCTCGACCGGCCACACTCAGTGCAGCCCTGGAGCTAGCGTTGGAGAGGGAGATGCTTGCAGGATCCTCTGGGGGCGCTGATGACACACATGTGGTGAGGGCTATGTCAGCACCTGTGGAGCAGATGGAGATGCCAGCGGGCCTGTGCAGTTTGGTTCAGACGGCTTCTCTGCAGTCACCTTCCCCTCGGGCTGGCCCACGCCGCCGGCCACAGAGCTGCTGGGGATGTGGACAAGTCGGACACCTCATCAGGCAGTGCCCCAAGCCTGCAGCGGTTCAGGGAAACGCCCACGGGCCCGTGTAGGTGGGAGTACACGGGCCAGGGAGAACGACATCCCCACACCACCGCCATTTCCACCCGGTGCGGTCATCGCTGTGGGCTGGACCCAGGTTGGCGACTTTTGCCATGTTCCAGTGATGATTGCGGGGGTGTCCTGTACGGCCCTTCTGGACACGGGGTCCAATGCAACGCTGGTCCGACCCGATGTCGTGCCAACCGGAGCTGCTGTGCAACCAACTAAAGTGCGACTTAAGACTGTGACCGGGGATCTGGCCCCAATTAGAGGGAGGGGAGTGTTCCAGTTTAAGGTGGGGGACCTCGGTGTGCCTTATGCTGCCTGGGTGGCTGACGTGCAGGACGCCTGCATCCTTGGGCTGGATTTTTTGCGAGCCATTGGTGGTGTACTGGACTTGGGCAAAGGCTTCCTCATACTCCCTGATGGGAAGAAGGTGCAGCTTATTCCTCCCCCGGTCTGCCCAGCATCTGCCGCAGCATCCACCTCCACCTCGGAGACCCCCACAGACCCGCCAGCAGAACAGCAAGCGGGGGAGGAGGAGAGGCTCTCAGCAGTGAGGAGCATCTGGTCAAAGAACTGTGAGGGGCTGACTCCACAGCAGCAAGAGAGTCTATGGCAGGTACTAAAAGAGTTTGGAGACATTTTTGCCCTGAAAGAAAGTGATGTTGGCTTGACACACTTGGTGGAGCACGTCATTGAGACCGGGGATGCCCAGCCTATTAAAGTGCGCCCCCGCCGCCTGCCCCTGGCTCATCAGGAGGCTGCTGACAGAGAGTTGTGTGAAATGATAAAGGCGGGCATCATAGAGCCATCTGATAGCCCGTGGGCCTCCGCTGTGGTGATGGTGCCTAAGAAAAACAGCCCAAGGATGCGTTTCTGTGTGGACTACAGACCACTCAACAAAGTGACAAAAAAGGACTCTTACCCCCTTCCCAGGATTGACGAGTCTCTTGATTTAGTAGCCAGATCCTCCTGGTTCTCCACCCTTGACCTGCGGAGTGGCTACTGGCAGGTGCCACTGTCCCCTGAGTCCAGACCGAAGACAGCCTTCTGCACCAACAGGGGACTATGGCAGTTCAAAGTCCTGAGCTTTGGTCTTTGTAACGCTCCTGCTACCTTTGAGAGACTGATGGACAGTGTGCTGGCTGGTGTCCCATGGCAACGGTGTCTGGTCTACCTGGATGACCTTCTAGGACACGGGAGCTCCTTTGATGCTGCCCTGGATGCCCTGAGACAAGTGTTGGGGAGGGTGGCGGCTGCAGGCCTGAAACTGCACCCCGACAAGTGCCACTTCATGAGGAGGGAGGTGGAGTTTCTGGGCCACAAGCTGGGTCAGGAGGGCATCAGCACTTTGGAGGAGAAAATTCACACCATTACTGAGTGGCCCACACCAGCGGACCAGAAACAGCTCAAAAGCTTCCTAGGACTGGCGTCTTATTACAGGAGGTTTGTGAAGGGCTTTTGCTCTATAGCTGCACCACTCTTCCGCCTGCTGCAGAAGGACCGTGACTTCATCTGGACCCAGGACTGTCAGCAGGCATTCAACACTCTCCGCAGATCGCTGACAGAGTCCCCAGTCCTTCCCCCCCCTGACCCCACCCTGCCTTTTGTCCTGGACACTGACACAAGTAATGTGGGGCTGGGAGCTGTGTTGTCGCAGGTTGGGGACAACACAGAGGGACAGGTGGCTCGCTGGCTGGAGGAGCTCCAAGCCTTCAATTTCACTGTGGAGCACAGAGCAGGGACGCACCATTCTAACGCAGACGCCCTCTCTCGCCGCCCATGTGCTGCAGCTGGCTGCCGTTACTGTGAGAAGCGAAAGGAGACAGAGCGGGAACTCACAACAATGGATGGAGCAACACAGCTCACCTGCAGGGCTCTTCTGGTGGTGGATGCAGTGGAGTGGAGGGCACGGCAGGAACAAGACACTGACCTGCTGCCAGTCCTGCAGTGGCTGGAGAGGGAGGAGCGACTCCTTTGGGATGAGGTCACTGGGTTTTCCATCTGTACCAGGGGGCTGTGGGCCAAGTTTACAGCTCTCAGGCTGAAGGAGGGGGTGTTGGAGCGTGCCTGGAAGGATCCTGCCACAGGGGAGGAGAGGTGGCAGGTTGTGGTGCCAAGGTCGCTGAGGTCAGTTGTGCTGGAAGCCTGCCATGGGAGCACTGGCTCCGGCCACTTTGGGGTCTCCAAGACCCTCCGCCGCCTCCGCCAGGGCTACTACTGGGGTCAGCAGCGGAGGGATGTGGAAGACTTTTGCCGCAGCTGTGATGCATGTTCCTCGCACAAAGGGCCACAGGACCAGTCCCGGGCTCAGCTTCAGCAGCAACCAGCTGGAGCTCCAATGGAGCGATTAGCTGTGGACGTCATGGGCCCATTTCCTCGTACAGACAGAGGAAACTGCTATGTCCTTGTGGCCATGGACTATTTTACCAAGTGGCCGGAAGCATATGCCATCCCAGATCAGGAGGCTGAGACTGTCGCTGATGTATTAGTGGAGGGGATGTTCAGCCGCTTTGGAACAGCAGAGACCCTCCACAGTGACCAGGGGCGTAACTTTGAGTCCAAGGTATTTGCTGCCATGTGCGAACGCCTGGGGATTAAGAAGACCCGCACCACCCCACTTCACCCCCAAAGCGATGGACTGGTGGAAAGGTTTAACAGGACGCTGGCCCAGCAGCTAGCCATCCTTACCTCAGAACACCAACAGGACTGGGACTACCATCTTCCCCTTATCCTCATGGCCTACAGGTCGGCAGTGCAAGACTCCACCCAATGTACACCTGCCCTGCTGATGTTAGGGAGAGAGCTGAGAACTCCTGCCGAGTTGGCTTTTGGGAAGCCCCCGGATGCGCCAGAGGTGCCACCAGGCCGGGACTACGCAAGGAAGCTGCAGGACTGACTGGATTCTGCACGTTCCTACGCCCGGGAGCAGCTGGCGAAGGCAGGCCTGCGCCAAAAGAGGAATTATGACATCACCACTAAGGGGAGGCACTTCCGTGCTGGGGAGCTGGTGTGGGTCTACAGTCCAAAGAGAAAGAAAGGACGGTGCCCTAAACTGGATAGCAGCTGGGTGGGGCCCTGCAGCGTCCTGGAGCGAGTGGGGGAAGTTGTTTACAGGGTGCAGTTGCCTCCTAGAGGGAGGAAAGTGGCCCTGCACAGAGACCGGATGCCCCCCTATAGAGGACAGTCCCTCCCCTCCTTCCCTGAGGGACGTGTACAGAGCCCCCATGACCCTGCACAGAGGGACCCCCGGCCGGAGCTGCGTTCCCCTCCCTCGGGCTCTCCACCTCAAAGCCCCAAAGCTCTGTGTACCCCCCAGGGGCTCAGGAGGTCAAGGAGGGAACGTAGACTACCCCCCCGCCTCATAGACTGTGTTGTTCCCTCGGGGACGAGGAACTTACTGCTGGGGGGGCAGTGTAACAATGGTTAAATGTTATGTTACAGTGACAGGTTGGTTACCTCTGCACGCTGTTGTTTCTTTAAGATACATGTTTGGTTGTGCTGCAGGAAAAAGGGGAGTTAATGTGTGCAGGAAGGGGAGGGGGGGGGTCCTTGTTGTTGTGTGACTGTGCGGGGCAGCAGTGAGGTGTTGTACGAGAGCACTCTCTCCGGAGTTAACGGCCTGTTTGCCTCTGTCACTAATAAACGGACAAACTGAGATCAAAATGTCTGGTTCTTGAGAACGTTACAATATTGATATTTTCCATTCTAATTTTTCATACTATGGATTTGACTTTTGACTTTGCTTCTTGCTTGAGGTTACATCCTTCCATTCTACTTAAGCTGTTCCTCCTGAAGCTGTTCTCAGGAGGATTAAGGAGATGAGACGTTTGGAGCTCATACTCCATGGCAGATATCACATGTTTCTGAATCAGAGTCTAATTTTGCAAGAGCTTCTTCATTCAGGCTTTGTCCCCATTTCTGCCTTGTTGTCATTGGCCACCACCTCAGCCTCTGGGTGGTCTCTGACACTGACCCCCAGTTCAACTCTACTGCATCTTCTCTGCCTTTCCCCAGATCAACCTCTACAGATCTCTCTGGTTAGTTTTAACCCACTGAACTACTTTTCCAGCCCCCTCTATTTTCCTGCTCCCTGGCTTTTACACCCCTGGTTTCCTTTCTTCATTGTCAGAGCATCTGCATTCATCCCCTTTGTGTTTTTTGTTCACTAGGTTTCTTGAATTCCTGGATTTTAATTTGTTCTCATTTTTGGAGATTTACCTTAGATTGCAAATTTTGGCTTTTTAAAATTAAATTTCCCTCCAAGTTTTGCATTTGCTTCGACTCTTGCTGTACCCAGACATAAAACAGGATACAAATGAAATGAAGTTCTCATCCTCATCTCATCTCATGGTGTTTGTTTATGTTTGTTTCAGTTATTAAGGATTCAGACTTTCCTGTCTTCCACAAAACACTGATACACTAATACAGAGACAGACTGTGGGCTTCACCTCTGTTGTTACTGCCTATATGAGTAGTTACCGAGAAGATATCCCACAATCCAGTATACGTGGATATACGCAGATCTGCTGTTTTACTGATTGTTTTGAAAATATATGCTGTACAAACATGATGTAACACTCAATTAACTGTCATTTGACTTTAATTACTATTTTCACAGCCGTATGGAAATTAAAAGCTGTTGGATTAACTGTTGTTGCCTTCCAGTCTGTCAGCCTCCTCTCTGTCATAGTCTTCTCCATATTCTTGTGGATTTGGTGAGCAAATCTGTTACATTATTAAAGTTCAGTTTGTAACAACCCTTTTGGGTTATAGCACCACTAGGGGGGGTTGCCCTACTATTGTAGTAGTTGTGGGAGTCTCCTAGGGGGTGTGTGTTGTTAGCGGCAGCCATTCTATGCTGCTCATGTTCCCTTCTCTCAAAAGAAACTATACTATTGTGACCAGCTGGCGCCGGCGATACCAACCTCCGCGCACGTATGCATGGACGAGTACAGCCGTGGAGACCTGGCTTATGAGGTGTAATGTTACCACAACAAATAAAGGTCTGTTATTGGATTTAACCGACTGGCTTCGGGTTATTCGGCTAACCTCCACACCACATGCCTGCTGGACCGGCTAGCCGCTCCCGCCTCGCCAGACTGCTGTTACAAGTTTCAGAAATAATAAATGTTATAGATTTAGTCATCACCAATTGTCCTAACCAGGAAAAGGAGGAATTCCAGGGAATCATCTGAGAAGATGACTGAAGACATAGCAGACAACAGAGAACAGGTGAAAATAGTTATATAATTGTTATGCTACACAACAACATTTTGGTTTAGAGAAATAATTCATGCTCCTGTCTTTAATTTAAACACATTTTTATTATGGAACAGTGGTGAGCACTTTTGTGTCACAGCAAGAAGGTCTTGGGTTTGAATCCACCATCTGATCGGGGGTTTTCTTTGTGGAGTTTGCCTGTTCTCGCAGTGTCTTTGTGGGTTCTCTCCAGGTACTCTGGATACTTCCTCCCACAGTCCAAAGACATGAGGTTCTGGGGTTTAGGTTAACTGGTAATTCTTAAGTTTCCCATAGGTGTGAATATGAGTGTGAATGGTTGTCTGTGTCTCTATGTGTTTGCCCTGTGAGAGAGTAGCAACCTGTCAAGAGAGTACCCTACCTCTTGTCTTATGGCACCTGGGATACCCCATCCCCACCTCACATCCTGATCACTGGATAAGTGAATGGACTTTTTTTCATTGCATGTGAAGCTTGTAACTGACACAGATTTTCTATACAGTTCCTGTCTGTTCAGGAAGAGCTAGAAGAACAAGAACTGCTTCAGTATGCCACTTTCTACTTCCCCCAAAACAAAGAAGATCATCTTCACTCCAACATCAGAGCAGTTCAGCTCCACAGAGACACGGAGGAAGAGCAAGTTACTACAGCCCTGAGGTGATTTTTTTGTTACAACACATGTCTGATTTTTGGGATACTAATGAGAATATTCATTTAATGCTCTCTGTCTCTCTTTCTCTTTAAACCAGTGAAGAGACATTAGAGGATTCATCTGCATTGTACTCCACAGTCAACACAACCAGATAAAACACAAACATTCTAAGCTTGTATTATTCATTGCATATACGCTATATATGCAAAAATTATTTAAGTTGATATTTCCAGCTGCACGGCCCTATCGATATTAGGAAAGACAGCTTGATTTAAAAATGGACAAATAGAAATTGAAGAGGAGCTCATGTCTGGAGAACATGAAGTCACCACATGTTAGCTACTGCTCAGAAAGGCATTAAAAGCGAAAATGTTCACTTTTGAGTTCAGCATATCAAATCAGCACTGTGTACTGAGAGCAAAGCAGCAGTACAGCAGGTCTCTGGTGGGGTCATTGAGAAAATGGGGGTGGCAGAGTGTGGTTTTTGGCTCAGCTGCAGGGGAATGGTGGAGCAGTGGTTTCACAGTGCGGTGTCTGGAAAGGCTGACCAACACAGTGGATTTCCATTATCTAAACATGCCTCCCCTATTTGATTAGGATGCCATGACCTGTCGGAAGAGCAGTACTGAACTGAAATGAAGGATGGCAGCTGGAAAGCTACACAAGCAAACTGTTATCACAACAAATAAACAAACTCTTGTCTGGCAATACTGTGTGCGATGAATCCCACTGTTACAGTGAGCATCATCACACATGTTTTGAAGAGAACCACAGCTACGGGAGCTGTGATTAAATTTGCTTACATCAGAAAATGTAATTGATTGGAAATATTTTCTAAGTCTTAGCCAATACATGTTATGTTATTTGTCTAATCAGCCATATAATCTATATTTTACTATAGCAAAGATTTTTAACGGCTGAATTTGGGTGTGAATATTTTAACAGCTTTTAAGAGAACTACTTCATAAGACATAGATGAGTGTGTGTGTGCTTTTACTCAGATTTTGTTGCCCCTTTTTCAAGATGTAAAACAACAAATATGATCAACACAGTTGTTATTAGAAAACATGGTCATCACCGTGTATTTTATAATATTTGTTCTCCTGTGGTTAAATGGGTATAGAGAAACAAGTTGTCCTTTATTCTGCTTGTCAAAATCAAAATTAGTATATCAAAGAACTGTACAATTTCAATCATGCAGACATTTCTTCACTCATACTGTGAAGTAAATATAGATTACTATGTCATCAAGATTATTAATTAATCCAATTTATCAAATCTGCTTTTAGCTTATACACACACTGGAGTTGGTATTTTTATAGAGCCGTTAGCCTGCAGGTGGCACCACTTACATCAGCAAGGATAGTGTGCCCTTCTTCACCTGCTCCTGCTTTTCAAGGATGAAGGGTGTGACCTTGTGAAATGAGTGGGAGGACTCTTTGAATAGGATTAACAAACAAAAAGATCAAAAGAACAAAAAGGGAAGAAAAATTATTCACATGAGTCAGAAGGATGTGATTAATTAAAGCCTGCAAGATTTACTTTACTTTTACAACTGACATCAGTTCACACAGAAGATAAAAGCTCAAAGCAGGACATACTGTGATACATAACAGCAAATCATGTTTATTTAAAACTTGTCTGTGGTACATTAAGTGATAGCCAATGCATTCTTCTTCTTCTCTGCATTTACTCTCTATTTAATCTTAGTCTCACCTTACTTGGTGTATGTATCACTGTGTGTGCGAGTGAGTAGGTTTATCCTGGAGTTATGAGATCCTCTGAAGGGCGAGGCCATTTAAGGCCTGGTTCCCACTGGATTCCTGGCTGACTCATCAAACAATGGCTTACCTACATTACTTAAAAACCAGTTCATCTCTCCATTCCTCATCATAGTGTTAGAGCAGGATTGTAAACATGTTCCTTATTTTGCTCCTCAGACTTGATTTTGCTTCTTCTTAGACACTTGAGAGCTCTTTCAGAATTATTCACATATACCGAGGGTACAGTCGGGTGTATATTAACAGTTTCTGCTTTTAATTACATGCCTCAGAAAAAAGCCATTTTTTTTTTTTTACAGCTCTTTGAAGACAGCTCCATTGTGGATTGTATTTAAAGGTGTTGCTGGGACTCGTTTACTTCAAATACACATTATCAATCAACAGTTATGTTTTATTGAGATGAGAGGAACAGCTATGAGTTTAATTGCTGCAACCTGTGGACTTCTTGTCCTTCTCAGTTTAACGGGTAGGTCTACTTTACAGTATTTATTCTAACATCAAACCAAAGTGATGCAGGAAAAATATTTGTACAACCCCTATTTTACTGTTTTCTTTTAAAAAAAAAAAAAAAAAAAAGAAAGAAAATTTTTACATACAACCCCAAATCAGAAAAAGTTAGGACGATATGTTATGAAAATGAAACTGAAAACAGTATTCCAATTTTGGTTCATGCAACACATTGTAAAAAAAAAAAAAAAAAAAAAGTTGGAACAGTAAAGCATTTACCACCTTGAATTGTTGCCATTCCTTTTCACAACACTTTAACAGCATTTAGGGACTGAAGACACCAAGTGATGAAGTGTTTCAGGTGTAATTTTGTCCCATTCTTCCTGCAAACAAGTCTTAAGGTGGGCAACAGTACGGGATCTTTGTTGTCACATTTTGCACTTCAAAAGCGACACACATTCTCTATTGGAGACAGGGCGGGCCTGTGTGTAGAATGTAATATTGCATTGTCTTGTTTAAGTATGGGCTTCCCTGGAAAAGATGTCTTCTTGGAGGCAGCATGTTGTCCTCCAAAATCTCTGTGATGGTGCCATCAAAGAAATGCAAGTTACCTTTGCCAAGGGCACTGATACAGATTCCATACTGTTGACAGAGCCAACTTGTTGCTGCTAACAGTCTGGATGATCCTTTTCTTCTTTGGTCCATTTCTCCCAAACAATACCTGAAATACTGATTCATCTGACCACAGCACACGTTTCCCATCCCAGATGCCCCGAGCCCAGAGAAGTCGACGACTCTTCTGGACACTGTTAACATAGAGCTTCCTTTGGCACAGTACAGTTTCAGCTGGCATTTGTGGATGTAACTACATGTTGTGGTATTTGACAAAGGTTTGCCAAAGTAGTGCTGAGCCCACGTGGTGATATCGCTCATAGATGAATGACGATTCTTGATGCAGTGCTGCCTGAGTGATCAGAGGTCACGGTGGTTCAGCTTTGGGTTTTGCCCTTGTCCTTTATGCACTGAAATTCTTCCAGATTCCTTGAATCTTTTAATTATGTTATGCAGGGTTGAAGGTGAAATATCCAAATGTCTTCATATCTTTCTTTGAGAAACATTGTTTTTACGCATTTCAATTATTGTCTCACGTATTTGTCAGCAAACTGGCCCATCTTTGCTCCTAAAGGACTAGACCTTTCTTGGATGCTGCTTTTGAACCGAAGCATAAGTACAATAACCTGTTGACATCACCTGTTTCAAATCACATCATTATTTAACCAATTTAACTGATTACTAGCCCTAAATTGCTCCTGTCACAACCTTTTTTGGAATGTGTTGCAGGTCTGAATGACAGGAAAGGATGTGCATGTACAAATGAAATGAAGTTGACCAGACAAAACATGAAATATTTTGTGTTCATATTGTCTCCAATGAAATACAAGTAAATTTAAAAATCACTACTTTCTTATTTTATTTGGTTTTCCACACTGTCCCAACTTTTTCTGATTTGGGTTTTTATTATCTTTAAAATGTAGGGTGATAAACTGTATAGCATCAAAGCTCAAAATATGACACCGAACATTCATGGAAAAGTGATTAACACAATCTCATTATCGACTTGTATAGATGCACAAATTCTCTCTCTCTCTCTCTGTATCCATATATACACACATACACACCACTTAGTTTGGAATATATTATTAGTTCAACTTCAGTATTTACTGTTAGAAAATACAGAGTATGTCCTCTGATGTAATTTTAATAAAAGCAACATCCTTTAGAAAAGGAGCTGAATCTTTTAACATTTTTAATTATAAAAATGTATTATTTATTTTATTATTTTTGTCCTTTCTCTCTCTCTTTTTTCTTCTGGTTATTATAGTTGTGATCTCTCTGTTTAATATTGGTATTCTTGCTTTTATTGTCAAGTCTTGAGGTTTCTGTTTTCATTCCTCCCCCTGTGTTCCCCGTCCTCTTTCTAGTTTCCTGTTTTAGTTATTTGTGAAATCAGTCTTTTCTCCATGTTTATTTACCTATTAGTTTCCTCAGTCATATCTCCCCCTGTCTCTCACCCTCTCTTTGTGTTCTCACTCTCGCTCTCTCTCTGTTTTTAGTCAGACTCTTATTGTGTGTTTCTCATACTTCCTAATTTATTTTGACAGTCTCTTGTCCCATGTGCATTGTGTTCAATTTTGCTTCCAGTGTCTCGTCAGTTAGATTATGTTCAGCTGTGTTCCCCAGATGTGGCAGGGAGGTAGGTTAGGACCCAAATGTAAGACTCTCTGCCCTGATTCCCTCCTGTATATTGGCACTCCCACTCTGTCTGTTGTTATGATCTCCCTCTTGGTGTGTGTCTGATTTGTTTTGAGCCTGCAGTGTTTATATCCATGAGTATCTGCCAGTTAAGCTGGATTTAGTTATTTTTATTTTCCAGCAATGAAGCTGTTGTTAACTCCAGTCCAGCCTGAGAATCTTACATTTGGGTCCTAACCTACCTGCCAGACACACACAGCACTTCATGACATTTAAAGCTTCCTTTCTATGTAACCTGGCTCAATATTCCCATCAGAGGTGTATTTCTTAAATACACAGGACGTCTGACAGTTTCCCCCTAAATATTTTTATTATACGAGGTGTACTGATGAAAATTCACAACTAATAGATCGTATTTTGTCTTTCTTATGTTTTGCTTTGAGAACGAGCTGGCTATTCACAGTGAAAATCTTGTCCAACAGGTACAGCTGGGTCTGCCAGCATTTGGGTTGTACGTGAAGGAGAGGATTTTTCACTCTATAATCTCTTCACTGTGTCTGGAAACACAAAGTTCTTCTGCAAGGAAAAATGTGAGCGAGCAGAAAACATCCTCATTAAAACAGATGAAACCACAGCTCAGAGCAGCAGATTCAGTATTAAATACAAAGATGCAGCTTCAGGAAGAGGAAGCCTGACTTTTACCATCACAAATATGAGAAAGTCTGACTCGGGAATGTACCGGTTTGGTTTGGGTAAATCTTCAGCTCCAGATTCATACTCAGACTTTGAGGTCAGAGTTTCAAATGGTGAGTTTCTACTAAAAGTCACTGAAGTCAAAATTGGGAAACCATTCACCTACTCTCAGGCTAAATACAGACTTATTTAAACTCATTCACTTTAATTATTTATTATGTAATTCATGGATGTTCATCTATTTTACAGAAATTGCAAAAAACTCTGGAGTCTCCCGTGCACAGAGTGAGGGAGAAGAAATCCTATTTCCATGTGTCACTGCTGTCCATGCACAGAGGAAGTTCCTTTGTAAGAATCCATGTGAGAAAGAAGGAAATATTTTCATTGACACAACTAATGACAAAGTTCAGAATGGCAGGTACAGCATTGAATACACAAAAGGATCTGCGTTTGAACTTCTAGCAACCATCAGACATCTGACCAAGTCTGACACGGGACAGTACAGGTGTGGTTACGGGGACCCTTTATCTCCTGATTCATATGACACTGATGAGATTTTGGTTGTAGATGGTAAGTTTCTTTTTCAGAATAATAAAAATTCCTTGATATGTTCATCCTATAGCTAACAAACAAAATCTTGCAAATTAGGGATTAGATTAAAATTCATTGTAAAAGATGCCAGTCTTTCTACAATTCTCTCTGTTTTGTCCTTTTTTTGCCCGTCCTTTCCAGCACTGTAGCATTTAGAATTATTGTCTGAAGACCAAGAAAAATGCCCAACAGATTTATTTTCCCAAGTGGACCATCCTGGCTTTTGATATACTAGTAGATGGCCAGGTGGCCAGGAGGGGACAGAGGTGGAATGTTTTCCCTGCACCTCTGCAAGGCTCTGCATGTGCTGCATGGGTGGTGGTGTGATGGAGCGGGAGGAGGGAGACAATTGGGGATAGGGTGGAAAGGATTTGGGGAGGGGGGGTAGAATCTACCAAGGCCAGTGGGCCTGGGCCCATCCAGACCCGGGCCCCAGCAGCAGCACCACCAAGCCAGAGCATGGGGTGGCCCACCTGATCCCACCGCAGAGGAAAAACTACACCCATCCCAGCATTCACCCACCTCCCAGACTACATAAGACAATAGACTGTAAATTTTGAATAAAATTTTTAATTATAATTAAAAGAATCCCGTTATTCTCCCCTCTCATTTATTCACGGACATTTGGGACATTATTGGACACAATAGTCAGTCCATCATAAAAATTAGTCTTATTTTAATCAACAGGGGTGCAGCCTTTTTTATTGAAAAAACAATTTAAAAAAAACCCCCCAATAACGTCATGACAGCTCAGTACTCTTCAGCTTTCTTCTCTAAACTTTATTTCAAAGACTTTGGAGGTGGTGGGTCTTCTTCAGTTTAAACCTTTTGCAAACATATATGAGATTCTTGACGGGTTCCAGTCTCACTTTAAAGCACAGTATTATGCTGTATTCTATCTTGTTCTCTATAAAACATTTCTAAATGTAATTTTAAAAATTGAATCCAGATCTATGAAAGTGAATATAAATAAGCCTGTTTTCTGATTTTTCTCTAATGTGCTCTGTGTTATAGTGGTGACTTACACTTCTACTCAGGTCTGCGCCTTCAAAGGATCAACAGCAGAAATACACTCCACATTCAGATACCTATCGACTATAGATGACATAAATACAAGAATCCAGAAAATGTTCTGGTTTACTGCAGTCAAAGATAATGAGCCTGTGGACCTGAAAACAGAGGCAGAGTATTCAGGTCGAGTTCAGTATCAGTGTGAAAACAACGACTGCACTCTGAGAATCACAGACCTGAGAGAGAGCGACTCAGCTGAGTACAAGTTCATGCTCATAACAAACGATCCAGGAGGGAAATATACTGGATCACCTGGAGTCACTTTGACTGTTACAGGTAAAAAAATATTTCACTGGAATTCACTTTAAACATTTCCATGTGTATTTGTGCAAATGTTGAGATATTTCTGACATAATGTCATTGCTTTTTTTTAAACTCCCAGATCCACAGCTCCAGGTACATGTGAGGAGATCAAACTCTTATTCTAACTGGACAGAGCTGACATGTCACAACAACTGTCAGCTACCTGTTCAATCTTCCTACATCTGGTACAGGAATGGACACAAACTTTCATCAGAAAAACAATATTTACACCTGAACACATTTGATTCTGCAGATACTTTTTACTGTGCTGTGAAAGGATATGAGACATTCCCTTCTCCAACAGTGTGTGAGTTCACTACTTTTTGTTTCATTAAAGGAATTATATTTAATCTTTCTTTATTTACATCAATGTGTGTGTATGTTAGTTTAGGCAGAGTCCTTTCTTTTGGGAGGTTTGCAATGTTTTCTTTTTAGAATATTAATTTATAACATTTGGTTTTGTTATGACCATGTTATCATTCCTATGTTTTCTCCTCCAGATGCTCCAAAGCTTCCCTCTGTGTCAGTGAGTCCCTCTGCTGAGATAGTGGAGGGCAGTTCAGTCACTCTGACCTGTAGCAGTGATGCTAACCCAGCAGCTAGTTACACCTGGTACAAGGAGGATGTCATCAACCCTCTCAGTTACCAAAACCAACATTTTTTCAGCTCCATCCTGCCTTCTCAATCTGGAAAGTATTACTGTACAGCTGATAATGACCTGGGACAAAAGAGATCTGTAAGCAGAACTATTGATGTGAAATGTGAGTAAAAGACATTTATAAGCTGTAAATTCTTTGATCTCGATTAAACAGTTAACATCAACTTTAGAGATAAGATTTAGTTTTCATCATGAAGAGTGAAAATGGCTTTGCTGTACAATGATGTTTGTTTATTACAACATAAGGAGGTTTGACAAGGAAATAGGAAGGTTTCTGCATATTATTATTTTATAATTTTTGTAGAGTTATGAGAAGCCTGCAAAGACTTGAGTATATGTATAACCAACCACATTTTCATTCTCCTTATATCTCCTCCAGATGCTCCAAAGCTTCCCTCTGTGTCAGTGAGTCCCTCTGCTGAGATAGTGGAGGGCAGTTCAGTCACTCTGACCTGTAGCAGTGATGCTAACCCAGCAGCTAATTATATCTGGTACAAGGAGGATGTCATCAACCCTCTCAGTTACCAAAACCAACATGTTTTCAGCTCCATCCTGCCCTCTGACTCTGGAAAGTATTACTGTACAGCTGATAATAACCTGGGACAAAAGAGATCTGAAAGCAGAACTATTGATGTGAAATGTGAGTAAAAGACATTTATAAGCTGTAAATTCTTTGATCTCGATTAAACAGTTAACATCAACTTTAGAGATAAGATTTAATTCATCATCATGAATAGTGAAAATGGCTTTGCTGTACAATGATGTTTGTTTATTACAACATAAGGACGTTTGACAAGTAAATAAGGAAGGTTTCTGCATATTATTATTTTATAATTTTTGTACCTTTGTGAGAAGCCTGCAAAGACTTGAGTATATTTATAACCAACCATGTTGTCATTCTCCTTATTTCTCATCCAGATCCTCCAAAGTTTCCCTCTGTGTCAGTGAGTCGCTCTGCTGAGATAGTGGAGGGCAGTTCAGTGACTCTGACCTGTAGCAGTGATGCTAACCCAGCAGCTAATTACACCTGGTACAAGGAGGATGGAAATTTACCAAAAGCATTTGGACAGAACTTCACTGTTGCCAAGTTCACACCTGAACACAGTGGGAGTTATTACTGTGAAGCCCAGAACAAGCTGGGACATCATAACTCCACCTTACAGCTGAACATTGTGCCAGGTAATCATTTACACATACATACATACTGGATACACTCAGAAAGGAGTGCAGTCAAAAAGTCAGGCACAATCTACATTCATGCGCTATGGCTAATTATTGGATGGCACTATAATATACAGTGGCTTGCAAAAGTATTCGGCCCCCTTGAACTTTTCCACATTTTGTCACGTTACAGCCACAAACATGAATCAATTTTATTGGAATTCCAGGTGAAAGACCAATACAAAGTGGTGTACACGTGAGAAGTGGAACGAAAATCATACATGATTCCAAACATTTTTTACAAATAACTGAAAAGTGGGGTGTGCGTAATTATTCAGCCCCCTGAGTCAATACTTTGTAGAACCACCTTTTGCTGCAATTACAGCTGCCAGTCTTTTAGGGTATGTCTCTACCAGCTTTGCACATCTACAGACTGAAATCCTTGCCCATTCTTCTTTGCAAAACAGCTCCAGCTCAGTCAGATTAGATGGACAGCGTTTGTGAACAGCAGTTTTCAGATCTTGCCACAGATTCTCGATTGGATTTAGATCTGGACTTTGACTGGGCCATTCTAACACATGGATATGTTTGGTTTTAAACCATTCCATTGTTGCCCTGGCTTTATGTTTAGGGTCGTTGTCCTGCTGGAAGGTGAACCTCCGCCCCAGTCTCAAGTCTTTTGCAGACTCCAAGATGTTTTCTTCCAAGATTGCCCTGTATTTGGCTCTATCCATCTTCCCATCAACTCTGTCCCTGTCATTCCCTGTCCCTGCTGAAGAGAAGCACCCCCAGAGCATGATGCTGCCACCACCATATGTGACAGTGGGGATGGTGTGTTCACAGTGATGTGCAGTGTTAGTTTTCCGCCACACATAGCGTTTTGCATTTTGGCCAAAAAGTTCCATTTTGGTCTCATCTGACCAGAGCACCTTCTTCCACATGTTTGCTGTGTCCCCCACATGGCTTGTGGCAAACTGCAAATGGGACTTCTTATGGTTTTCTGTTAACAATGGCTTTCTTCTTGCCACTCTTCCATAAAGGCCAACTTTGTGCAGTGCACGACTAATAGTTGTCCTATGGACAGATTCCCCCACCTGAGCTGTAGATCTCTGCAGCTCGTCCAGAGTCACCATGGGCCTCTTGGATGCATTTCTGATCAGCGCTCTCCTTGTTCAGCCTGTGAGTTTAGGTGGACGGCCTCGTCTTGGTAGGTTTACAGTTGTGCCATACTCCTTCCATTTTTGAATGATGGCTTGAACAGTGCTCCGTGGGATGTTCAAGGCTTGGGAAATCTTTTTGTAGCCTAAGCCTGCTTTAAATTTCTCAATAACTTTATCCCTGACCTGTCTGGTGTGTTCTTTGGACTTCATGGTGTTGTTGCTCCCAATATTCTCTTAGACAACCTCTGAGGCTGTCACAGAGCAGCTGTATTTGTACTGACATTAGATTACACACAGGTGCACTCTATTTAGTCATTAGCACTCATCAGGCAATGTCTATGGGCAACTGACTGCACTCAGACCAAAGGGGCTGAATACTTACTCAAACCCCACTTTGCAGTTATTTATTTGTAAAAAATGTTTGGAATCATGTATGATTTTCGTTCCACTTCTCACGTGTACACCACTTTGTATTGGTCTTTCATGTGGAATTCCAATAAAATTGATTCATGTTTGTGGCTGTAATGTGACAAAATGTGGAAAAGTTCAAGGGGGCCGAATACTTTTGCAAGCCACTGTATAATAACAAATCACTTTCAAACTACCTCAGCACAGATAGAACTGTATTACTAGCTAAACGTACACATGTACAAGTATTTATTTTGCCAAAACATTTCCCCTTTAGTGTTGTATGGATTCATAGTGCTGCTACAGATAATTAAACCGGAGCTGATTTTAAAAACTTTGCTCTTTTGAATCTACACTAATGCATAATCATCTTTAAAAGCATATGTTTGTATGGTGTCTGTCCTGTGAGGGCCATATATTTCAAATCAGTCATTGATGAGTTCAGAAATACAGGCCTGCGACTTGATTTACAAAGATAATTTAAATATATTAAAAATAAAATACTGGCTGCACCTGTAACTGTTCAACTTGCCTGTTTGGTTAAACAGAATACGGCAGGAGTCCCACTGTCTGCTGTCAAGGTTTTCCATATTCATGTGCTAAAGAGTCCTAAGAATCAACATTGTAACTTATCTATCACGATGACAAGAAGCATGTTTATTACTAATGCTAGCCCTGTTTCCAGATTGTAACTGATCTCTGAATACTGAAAACAGAGCCAGTGACATTTTTAACCTCCTGTTAAAAACCAGGGATTTATCCATAATGCCCATGTGTACCCAGCCAGATAAAGCTGCAGGCCACTAAGCTTGAAGTGATTTTTAATTGAATGCAGATGAGGCTATTAAATTGAGATGTGCTACAGTTTTCAGTGGAATAAGGGGCACGCCCAGTTAACCCTGTTTCCAGAGACAATAGCCAACTGCTGCCACTGTACAGGATGAATGTTTATCGTGGGGTTTTTACTTTACAGTATAAAGTGCATTGAGACAACTGTTGTTACGATTGGGTGCTGTACAAATTAAAGTGAATTGAATTTAAATTAGGCTAAACTGGCAGAAGAGAAACTTTATGATAAAACACTGTTTGAGATGAACAGAGAGATCACTTTACTCTGGTGTGTTTAAATAGATTTCTATTTTTATTTTTCACTAGACAAGAACTTGGCTTCTCTAGCCTAAAACTCCAACACTGTTCAGGCCATACACAGGTCGAACATTATGGAATACTCAATAACTATTAGTGCTTTATTTTGATCTTGATCAGGAGCAAAGAAGACAAAAGCTGCTGGAGTAACTGCTGCTGTTCTCCTGTCTGTCACATTCCTCACTGTCTTCCTTTGGATTCGGTGAGCAGATCTGTCACATTAAACTTTTACTTTTCAGTCATTGTGTTGTTCTTTTGTTCATTATCATTTCACTCCTCAGAAAAAAGAGGAATTCCAAGGAATCATCCAAGCTTAAAGGCAGAGCAGATAACAAAGAACAGGTGACACCAGAAGTATAATTGCAGTAAAAAAAAATCATCATTCACCATTCTAATATAAAAGCTGAAACTTATTTTAACTGAGAAACACTTCTTGTTGCTTCTTTGTCAACCTGCTTGTAATGTAATTGCATTTTATCACATGCTAAATTTTTAGCTAAGATCATTTTTTCTATGCAGTGTCTCTCTGATCAGGAGGAGCGACAGGAACAGGATGATCTTCAGCATGCCAGCATCCACTTCTCTAACAACCAGGCAGATCCTCTCTACACCAACAGCAGTTCAGCCCCACAGACACATGGAGGAACAGAAAGTTACACTTAAAAACTGAAAACGATTTGAATGAACATAGAGTCCAGACAACCAATCAGTCTCCCTAGATTGTATGACATCATCTCAACGAGAATAAATGTAACAATCTTTAAGTTGTTGAACTTCATGCAGATCGTACATGATTTAATTACGCTCACCACCACTGTGTTACACCACTGTTAAATTAAATGAAAAAGTACAGCCCTGGAGTGAGCAGCTCCTCACATAATAAGATGAGCCTCGCTCGAAGAAGCATTCTTCTTCTGTTTTTAAGCTTTTTTCACCATCACAATACAATTTCAAAGGAATTTGGTTCCTGTAGATGGTGCCTCTCACAACAATATGTAAACGAGTAAACGACACAGTATCACACACACACACAGGTGTATAAACCAACAATATAATGTATACTCGGAATCAGCTAATTTCTCTCTGATCCAAAAGTCAGGGAGATGGAGAGGATCCATCCAGACTGCACCCTGCAGTCAACAAGATCTGGTCAACATAACCACAATTCCTATTATCAGAAAGAAGCTGCCTCATGGCAGGTTTGGTCTTTTCACTCAGTGAGCATCATAATTTAGCCAGCATGATGGCCACTGGAGCTATCCCACACAGACCAAGTTCATTCATGAGTGTGCTGACATGGACTGAATTAATTTGTTCTATCCTAATCCAATAGATCTCAACAACACCCCAGGTCAATCTAGATGTTTGCAGTTTTCCAATTCATGGATCTTTGTTTGTGTATTGAATGTTGAGTTCTCATTTTCACAAACCAAAATAATCTTTTGCTGCTCTTTTTCTTTCCTTATCACTTGTAGAAAAATACATGTATGTGATCAAACATGATTATCATAGTCTGTTTTCTGATGTTTGATATCCTGATGTATTATTATCATAATCACATTTATTTCATAAAATTGAGCTAAGAAATTTACTTTTTTAAAAACAATTAAAAACAATTAAATAACACCTGATTTTTCAATAACCTTAACACTTCATCACTCTGATGTCTCACAGTGATATAAACAGTTTCTCTTATAAAACATTATTCTGCTTCACATCAACTTCTATGTGACTTTAATTTTCCGTGGTACTTTTTTTGCATCAATAAAATTGTATAATATCAAGTTATGTCATGTTAATGCTGACTGGATATTTGACACAACAGATTCAAACAGGATACAATGTCTGGATTTATATACAGTGTGTTTGTTTTGAAAGAAAATAACAAAATGAACATTATATTCATTACAAAAAATATAAATTATGATGATTAACAGAAATATTCAGAACAAATTCTCTGTAAAAAAAACTCCTTTATGTATTGTCACAAATTGGGTCAAGGTAAGAGGCAAATAGAGAGTTCATAGGTACATATTTAACTGAACTCTTTGTGTCATGATAGTCCCATACAGTAGAAGACACATTAGTAAAATCCTTTAGCTACATTTATTTGTAAATTTACTGCTATATTTTGTGTTCTGTGCAAATGAAAGCTCAAACGATCCCTGTCAAAACCACCAAAACAAAGAATAAAAAAATGCCTTGAAACATAAGCAACATGCATTATTAAATTGACATAACTTCAGGTTACAAAAAGACACAGTCACTAATTAGTGAGATACACGCCTCTCACAATAATCAGTCACATGTTACAAATCTCACATGTTGGGATTTATCATAAAGACAACCCTAAATGCATTTGTACAGCTTGCTTTCTTAATAAAAAAAAAAAAAAAAAACTCTTCCCAAATATAGACTACCACATGTTTGGATAAGAAAAAAAACAATTCCACCAAACATGGTGGAGGAATTATTATGGTATGGGCGTGTGGCTGCCAGTGCTGATGATGTGACTGTGGATATAAGCAGCAGACTGAATTCTGAGTACAGGTATACACTCTCTTCTCAGATTCAACCAAATGCTGCAAAACCGATTGGATGGTCCTTCAGAGTGCAAATAGATAATGAATCAAAGCATATTACAAAACCAACTGGAGAGTTTCTCGGTATTCATCAATGGCCAAGTCACCAGCTGATCTTAACACCTAAGAGCATCCTTTTCAGTTACAGAAGACAAAACTGAAGTCAGAGAGACCCACAAAGAAACAGCTACTAAAGGTAGCCTCAAGAAAGACCAGGCAAAGTGTCTCAAGAGAGGAAACTGTTAAAGTGTTCCCGATTTTTTTTCTTTTTCTTTTGTTTACTGCTCTCTAGTGATAAAATGTTAGCTTGCAGCTTCAGGTTTAATCTGTGCTGCTCTATTCTCTCTCCCTGAGTGAAAAAATCCTTTAAAGAATTTGGTCATTCAAAATAAAGAAAACTGTTTGTATATTGATAATACACCTTACGGTCTGATTTAATTCCACAGAAAGCACAGGCCTTGCCCAAAATCCCCCCTAACCGGGCTGGCCCACAGGTCACATGACCCCTACATAACTAGAAATCGTCCTTTTTTTTTCTTCCCCTGCCATATATAATGTGCAATACATACAAATCGTTTCAGTGTGTCCCCCAATTTCCTATTTTGAGAGCAATTATTTTCTAGATGTCTGATTGATTTATAAAATAAATAAAAAAAATCCAATCTCATGAATGTGAGCCACACCTAATATGCAAACAAGGATTAGTGAGTTCCTTTAAAATGGAAGGCAGGCAGGGTAGGGGAGAGTGAGGTGAGGAGACCAAAAACATTACTGCCAGGCAATCCGACATGTAATATGGCTCCCCAATACCATTCCAGCCTTCCACTAACTCCTATAGTGGATCCTGTTGTGTCATTTGTAAGTATAATTGTCTTTTGTATTGGCAAGCGCTAAGCTAGTGCTATGTAGGTCTTATTAATGAGCAATAATAACAATTCAAAAGAGAAAAAACACAAGTCTTTTAAAATAAACTGCTAACTGACTTCCATTTTAGACATTCAGATAGAGAGAAGCAGAGTGTAGTTTGAGTTTTTTCTTTCACTTAGAGAAATCACAAGGGCTGGCGGCCTTACTGCAGAGAATGATAAAAGGCACAAAGTTACACGAGAAATAGATCATCAGAAAGAGCAAAACGAATCTACCATGCTAAGTGACTTGATAATCTGGAGTCTGAGTGACCGTGCTGATCCTTTTTTAAAGCAGTTGATTGCACTGATGATTAGCAGGTGACCTGAAGAGGAGAAGAGAAGGAAACTCCAGCTCCATCCCAATGGGTCAGAGGTAAACAGCTACCGTCCATGACCTTCCTACCTTCCTTCCTTCTTATGACAAGTGCATAAAATGACCTACATTCACATACTGGCCTCAATTATGCAGTTTCTATATTTCACTAGCTGGGACCACATCCTCGGTAACGATGGCCGATGAGGGATGAGGAAGTTGAACTGGTGCTGCAGTTTGGGGAAGGCCTCGAAGGGGACTGGAAACGGCTCCCAGGCCGGGCAGATCCCCCAAAGAAGGCATCCCCTACAGGAGTGAAGACTGAGCATTACGGAGGTCTTGGAGATTGTTGCGAATGTATAACTGGTAGGCTTGTGATGACCATCGGCCTAGGAACTTGATTAAGTGGTCGGGGATTCCTTTGCAGGAGGCAGAAGTTGCAGCGCCAATGCAAAAGGAATGGCCAGAGAAGAGATTGGGAGGAATCCCAGAAGACGAGAGCACTTGGCGAAAGTGTGAAAGAGAAACCACGACCTGGTTGGGGCGTGGCCAGATTCGGTGGTGAACAGTGGATCTGAAGGTAAGGCGTGCTGAAATTTTCTGAGGTGGAGGTAATGGATTAGCGATTCGAAGGGACTTAAAGGTGAGTTTATTTTGAAGTAGTAAATAGGTGTGGGGCTGCCTGATTGATTGGTTTTGCTTCATTTGAGGGAGAAAATGAGGCAGTGTTCGGAGACTGGGTGGATGTCGCTCAAGCACGGGTGAAGATCCAGAGGGATTTCGATTTCGAAGATGAGGAGGTGAATTCTGAAGAGCGTAAGAAGCCAAAGAAGGTGAGCAGGAACAAGGCTTCGAGTGTGCGTGCCAGGAAGTAGCCGCTATACTTCAGCCGGAGGGTAGAGATGCAGCGATGTAGTAGATCTGAAGTTAGGGATAAGCGGTGTAGGGTCGTGGCAGGTGACTGACGCTGGAGACCTTTGATGAGTAATGATATCTGGGACAACGTAATGGTTGGGCATGGCTAGGGATGGGTATTGATAAGATTTTCATGATTCCGATTCCATTTTCGATTCTGTTTAAAAAAGGAGAACACTAAGGTCGATTAGCTTAGAACTTTGTTTTATATCTTCTCTTTGAACAAGATAGAAATTTAGGAGTAACATGGCCTTACAAACCCAGCAGTGAGATCTTAAGAGATCCACAGCCTACGGCTCTTCAATGGGGTGTCACAGGGTCCCCAGGAAAAAAAATGATAAAATAAATATTCTTCTGTAGCAATAACAAAGTATAACATAAATTATTCTGTAGCAATTACACAAGAATATCCAGTAATGTCCCTGCCTACAATTAAACACATTCACTTACCGAAAATCGGGGGCATCTGCTGTGGCAAATGGGTGCAAGCCTTTGACCACAAACTTAGTCACTGCTCGGTGACATTCGTCTATCCTGGCCTGAAAGGAGACGCTACCGGTAGACTGCAGTGAGAACTGCCAGCCACACTCTGTCTCTCTCATTATGGTCACCTAAATGCAGCGCACAGTAATGGCAGGTTTTGTAATAAGGCAGATCGCACTAACATAATATGCACTATTAGTTGATTATTTACCTGCCGTATTAACGGGAGAGGACGTGCAAACGTTACCGCTGCTGCTGGGTTGAGATTCACGACTCCGGAGCGGAATTAAAAACATGACATTCATTTAAGGTTATCGCGTGTTTTGTGAGCAAATGCTTTTGCATATTCGTAGTGTTTCCTCCTTTAAATGAAATATCTACTTTGCAAGTATTGCAAGTTGCCCTGTTGTCATCCGTTCTCGTAAAGTATAACCAAACTTTTGAGCATTTGAGCCGCTTAGGCGTCCTGCCAGGTAAATGACGGGGCGACTGGAATCGATAAGGGAATCGTTTGCAAAAATGGCAAACAATTCCAAGGAATTGAAACAGTGGGAACCGGTTCTCAACAAGAACCGGGTTTCGATACTCATCCCTAGGCATGGCGAACCTGTGAGCAGTTTGGCAAAGAAATTGATGCTGCTGAGGTATATCATGGGAAGTTTGATCCTCAGAAACCGGAAGGCGTGAGATATGAAGCTGGAAACTGTTGCGTTGTCGAATGACGGGAAGGGCAGGTTGAAGTTATTATGTTCCAAGCGGTCAAATAGGAGGACAATGTGCTTGCTGAGAGTCTATTTATAATCGCTTCTTGGGAGATACTGATGAGTTCTGCGATGCTAGGGTTTAGATCTCGAACGTCATGGCTGAAAATGGAGGAACTAGGGTCGGAGCTGCCTCTGCAGGGGGGCCAAGGCTCTGAATGTCTGGAGGGAGAGACGATACAGGGAGTCAGCAATGGAATTGAAATGGCCTGGAATGTGTTCTGCTCTGATTAGGAACTGGTGGGTGACTGATAGCCACGTGAGCTGCCGCATGAAGGGCATAACGGAAGGGGAATTGCTTCGGCCTTTGTTGATCATGTCACTACGGCGTGGCCCCACAGTAAGGCTGCGATGACTACCAGGTAGATTTCGTAAATGGCTGACGAAGGCATGAACCACTTGTGGATATATTGACCAGACCCCAAGCTGAAGAGAACCACCTTCCACTGTTGTAGCCTCCAAAGCCGGCAGAAGGGGCAGCATCTGTGTAGAGCTGAACGTCGTCGGGGTGGGACAAGCAGAAGTTGCCAGAGACGCATTTCAGCCCTGGAAGAGCTATTCAGTGTGACTGAGTCAAGAAGTGACGGTTTGGATGCAGCGAGTGAAAGCAAGTGAGAGATAAAGGAGCGGCCTTGAGGGATTATGCGTAGAGCAAAGTTTAAGTGTCCCAAAAGGGAGAGCAGCTGTTGTTTGGAGCAAGTGGGAGCGAGGAGAAAGTTTTGGAGGAGAAGTGTTACACGATTGAGCTTTTGGATGGGCAGGGAGGCCTGGAAATGTTTGGTGTCGAGAGTTATGCTGAGGAACTCCAGGGATGTTGAAGGCCCCTCTGTTTTCCTCTTCCAACAAAGGAACACCGAGTTCGGAGAAGACTGACCTCAGAGTGGATAACCCGTGAGCTGGTGGTGACGTGGGAGGGGAAATGACTAGTAAATCATCAAGAACGTGGACCAAAAATGGCAACTTATGGTTGTTGGAGAGGATCCAACATAGAGCTTCAGAGAGTGAGTCGAAGAGCTTGTGGCTGCTTTTGCAACCGAAGATCAGCCTGACTGCGAAATAATAGGCATCCCTCCACTTGACTCCGAACAAGCACCAGAAATCAGGGTGAATCGGCAAGGCACTTGTGATGTCGCCTTTAGAAAACCATGCACCTCTGCCGGCGAGTTTAATGAGAGAAATGCCATGGCTCACTGTGGAGTATTTGAGAGAGTAGTCATCGCTGGGAATGAGGCTATTTATGCTTGGAATCTGACTGCCGTGAGGAGCGGAAAGATCGATGCTGATGCGCTTTTTGCCTTAATATTTTCTGGTGGCGATGCCCAGAGGGTTGATGCGAAAGAGGGGAAAAGGAGGTTCAGGGAAGGGTCCGATCATGAACCCCTCCCTAACTTCCTTGGCGAGTAGGCTGTCGACGGTTTCTGGGTCTTTGAGAGCTTACTGCAGGTTTTTACAAGCACAAGAAACTGATGGCTGGGCAACAATCCCTGGGCGGAAGCCTTCTGAAAAACCTTTTACTAAGAAGTTGACAAAGTCTGGGTTAGGGTGATTTTTTTAAGGTGTCTTTTAGTGCCGGAATATGGATGGGTGTGGAACCTGACAAAGCTAGTCATGGCTTGGTGGGGTTGTGGGGACATGCGGGGCAGGAATGGCCGCCGCCACAAAAAGAGCAGCAGTGGAGATAGCGGCACTGAGACATGGAACCACCGGAGTTGTTGAAGTTATTGCAAATGGTGCGGCTTCCAAGGTGCATGATGGGCCTGCCCCGCTTGTCTGAACCTTGACGCAATGGCATGCTGGGCATGGAAATTGTAGATTTAGGAAGTTCTGGTACGGGAGCTGGGGTCAAACAGGTAAGAACGGATGAACGGCGCGAGGGCTGTGGATCGTTTTGGGCTGGGACAATGCAGGCGGAAGCAGGATGTGACGGGGCGCCGCATGACTTGCAGGAGAGAGAAGAATGGGCGGCGAAGACGCGGCAGTAGAGTTCCTGATCAAGACTGCCCCAGAAGGTGTCTTGGTTAAACTGCTGAAGGCGAGCAGCTGCCTGAGCAGCAAACTGGATGTGGTACTGATAGAAGCCGGTGCTGCTGAATCGTAATGTGAGATTGAGAATAATAGTCAGATAGGAGTCGAACTCTTGTCTTCGGGAGGGAAAGGCGGTGCAGAGAACGTCTCTGTATAACAAGAAAGCAAAAGCAAACTCAAGCGGAGTGAGCTCTATTGCCCGAGAAGGGGCCGCACCACGTATGATGATGGAACCGTCGTGGCCGTTGATCACCCTGGGAAGAGCAGGCTGCGTGAGAGGAGGGAGAATGAGCTCAGCCAAATCTACATATTTAACGGCGATACTCTTCACAAAACACCATATTGTGTCAAGTATATTAAAAATATACCCTAAAAAACATTAAAGATCTATGCAGTATATTAATCACTTATATTATTATTTTCCATAAAGATAACATTAAAGATTCACCTCTCATCATGATTGGTCAATCAGAGACATTATTCCAGTTTTTCCAACACATTCCAGACATATTCTTGTTTGATGAATTTCCAACAGTTTAGGTTCAAATATATAAGAGGAATATTCTTCCAGGTCCTGTTCACACATTTTTATCATCACTTGCATTTTGAGAAAAGAAATCTATAAATGTGAAGAAAACTTAGCAGTATCTGATTTGGTGAGACTCATTTCCTGCTGAGGCTCCACTTCTCAATGTGTGTTTCTATGAAGTCTCGTACATTTAAAATATTTTGTGCTCTAAAAATCCAACCACAGTTTGTAAATATGTTGATGTTTCCTCCTCCAGATCATCCAAAGCTTCCCTCTGTGTCAGTGAGTCCCTCTGCTGAGATAGTGGAGGGCAGTTCAGTGACTCAGACTTCTTTCTGAGCGTGCTCACAAAGAAGAGCCGGCTCTTTTGGCTCCCAAATGTTTCTTAATTTATTATCACCTGTAGCCTCATATTTTAGCCTTACTTGGCAAATACGAATTCTTTTTGTGTTGATGAACCCTTTTTGCATTTAGTGTTTTTATGAGAAGCCTAATTTTGTGTATTTGTTCTGTTACAAAAGCAGGCAATAACTTTTAGCAGCCAAACAGTCTGTCCTCAGTGCAGGTTGACCTTCAGAAAAATCAAATGCCTCAGCTTGGATGGGCTGATGCGGTTTCTCCTCTTAGTTAGTATCTGCTTCTTCTTTAAACTGCAGCCAGATGCTGCTTCAATTATGGGTGTCAGTCATATTTATGTGTTTTTGCAATGCACTCGCACTCTCCTCCTTACCGCTGTCTACCGTCTCACTCACTGACTGAGGGGTATTGATGTGCAGAGCGATCCTGAAATATTGATACTTCCAATACCAGCGTTTCATGTTGCAGGAATTCCCATATGAAAATATCAATATCTAATTTGATTACAATTGTTTTTATCATAAGGCAATTAGCGGGATAGTCGGCATCGCCTTCCGCCTCTCATTCATGTGAGTGCTATGGCTCCGCATGACTGTGAGCCAATGTTTTGTGTCTGGCACAAAACATTAGACCACAAAACACGCAATTTTGATTTTGTTCAAAGATCATAACTGCATTTACATTTAGCATAGAAATGATGCTGTATGTGATGTATGTGGGAAAACAGTTAAATACTGTTGCAACACAACAAACCCCGTTTAAAAAAAAGTAGGGAGCCGCTGTCACTCGATGGGAGTTGGCTCTTCTGATGCACTACAGAGCATCGGCTTTTAGAGCCATGCTTTTGTGCATGACAGATCTCTGTTCTCTTCATATCTGGGCCTCCTCTCCAGTGCTCAGCCAGCTTTCTTTTAAATAGGTCCTTTCACCAGCTGATAGGACCCTCAGGACACACCCACGCCTCAACAGGTGCCGGCTATTAGCCAATTTGTCCCATGCCCAGCCAGTCCACAGTGGATTAAAATAGTAAAAACATGCAATAGAAACATCAGAATAAAATCATGGAAATAAAACTAGACTCACAAATAAACACTAAAGTTAGAATAAAACCAATTATTATAGACAAATACAAATTTCCACTGTGTGACAAACACATGAAGACATTAAATGGATATCAAATATATCAAAGCTGAACTCATTTCCTGTCCATCTGCATAGAGCAAGAAACTGCTCTGGTTCTCACACCAAGAAATACAAAATTAGTGACACTTCTGTTTTCTGTTTATTTTCAGTTGGCTCATCTGCATATTAGTGCTGTAAACAGGAAGGAAGCTGGTATTCTACAATAGTTGGATTTCTTTCTTCTTTCTCTTGCTCTTGACGAAGGCGGTCGCACTTTTCTCCTCTCCTCCTCCTCCTCAACTGGTCCCTAAATGCAATTGACACCCTTTTCTCAACGAGAAGTCTGGGCTCGGGTGAGCGTGAGTGCTGAAGATATCTACCTATTCGGAACCATGATAACAGGGTTCTTGCTGATCGGAGCTGGCTTGGCCCTGGCTTATCGAAGAATTAAGGAAGCGGAACCAGCTGTTCAAACCCCCACAAGGCTGCCCGCTGGGGTTGAAACGATGGGACGAGGCGTGAGTTTCTCAAAATGGGCTCATTGAGTGCAGCATGGATAAGATCTTGGAGAAGCTTACGGCTGCCGTGAATACTCAGAACAAGACCTCTGAGTGCAAACTGATTACATCTTGGAGAAGCTCACTGTGGTCATGAGTTCTCAGAATCGGATCTTTGAGCACAAGAATGACAACATCACGGAGCGTAAGTTTGATAACATCATGGAGAAGCTCATGGCTCTCCAACAGGAGATTGAGAGACCAGTGTTGGACTGTTAGAACAACTTTGAAATTCACAGGAGTTGTTTGCACTAAAGTAAAAACCACCATCACTTCATGCGGATACCCTTTCGGCGCCAGCTGCGGTCTCAAGGCTGGAGCTGAACAAAACACCCTGATAACGACTGTGTTTAGACTGTTCTTCCCATTCTATGCAAGGCCACCTGGGTTGGCTGGAAGACTGTTTACTTAGCCTGGCAGGGCAAAGGACACTGTCTCAGCTGAACTCTGGACATACACACACACGCACACAGACATATATACACATGCAGATGTACACTCATCCCCCTTCCCCCTCCAAACGCCTTCGACGCTCATTCCCTTCCGATGCTGACGGTGGATCATGGAGACCAGCGCTTATGCTGCAGGCCCGGATGTACTGTCTACACTGGCTGTCTCTCACCCTTTACCCATCCCTGTTGCTTGTCATGTGTTTCTTTGGTGTATTAAGAGTTTTTTCATGTGCTATGTGCAGAGGTGTTTTTTTTCTGTTCTCAAACTGATCTCCCTGTTGGAGCTCAGTCTGGGGGGAGTTATTTTTTGTCCTTATCTTTCCTCATGTGGTGCATTTTCCATTGTTATACCTCTCTGACCTGTCTTCCCCATGTGATGTTTTTGTGTAATGTATGTATGGTCGGAGGGTAAGATGGCGCCGCCATTGCGTGCAATAGGTCGGCAGCCTTAACATGAAATTTCCCCTTGTGGGACTAATAAAGGTACATCTTATCTTATCTTATCTTTCTTCTGCTTGGAGAGAACAGCAGAAAGGTATCTCAGTAAAACAGCTCCAATGATCATTTTGAATCAAAACTCTGGTTCAGTCCTGAATGTAGGCGACACTGGTAAAATCCTTCACTCCCTGAGGATGTCAGAGGACTTTTAGTCATGTTCAGGTCATTGAAAAGAGAAGATGGATCTCTGAGAGTCACTGACCAAAGAGAACCATGGAAAACTGATATCCACCACAGCAGTGTGGATTTTAAAAAAGGGAACCTTACAGGAAGGTTAGAGTCTTTAAATACTTGTCCACACTGACCATTTGTTGAAGCTGCTTCTTATGCTCCATTAAAGAAGATTATACCTTTAATTATTTCCTGTTTTCATGATTTTCAGAGTATTATTTTAAATAAGGTCAGAGAAATTTGTTTACTTTTTATAAAAATCCATGAATAAAATCATCTGGTTCCAACCATAAAATGTTTTTCTATTTTTTTTCTTTGAGTTTGTGATGTTTCAGTTTCCCCCTGTGGTGAGACTTTAGCGTTGCTGCTTCAGTACTGAAGACTCCACTGTCTGCATCCATCATTCCACCAATGCTCTTTGCACTGATCCATTTCAGCGCCACAGAAGAATCAGTTCATACAAGTAAAAATTATCTTTAATTTTTCATTGAACAAGTGAAGATAATCAGAGTGGATTAATGGTAGTTTTTAACTTCTGTGTTTACTTGCATTTGTCTTACTGTGAACAGGAAGGAAGGTGGTGGCATTTAAACACTTCCTTTATCTGCCTGCAGACCACAGCAAAAGAAATCTTTAGACAACGTCCTTCACATTTGTAAGTAGAGCTGTTCTTTGATGGGTCTGATTCCTGGATACATTATTTACCTGCTGACGTGTTTTATTGTCTCTGAAGTCACACAGACAGGTGAGAGGAGCAGCTATGAGATTAAATACAGCAGTGAAAGGATTTGTTGTCGTCGTTCTCTCTGTGTCAGGTACTGTGTGTCGACATTTACATTCACTGTTTTAAAACACAAATGTAGGAAAGTTGAATTAAGTCTTTGAAATCAGGCTTAAAATCAGAGTTGAGAGCAAAAAATAATTATACAAATGTTGGTTTTGTGAAAAAGCAACAATTTCCTGGACACTGAATCCAAATTCTGGGTTATGGATTTTTCAATTTTTATTTATTCATTTTTTATTGTGACCAAACGTTTCTATAGACTCAACATTACTTTTACAAAGGTTGAAATGGAAACAACATGTATTTGTGGCAACTACATTTAATATATGACATCTGTGAACATGGAAAACAACTTTATCCCAAAAGGCTGATTCTGATCTGGATGTAACGTTTTCAGTGGGAGAAACATGTTGTCACTCATCCAGGTGACTTCTTCAGTCTCAGCTGACTGCAGGTCTCCCCAACCTTATAAACAGTACATCTGCACAATGACTGAAACCAGCCCACTGAATGAACTATAATGGGCTGTGAGGTCAGTTCCTTGATCAATAATATGCAAATTGTCATGGCCATTGATCAAGAACCACGGATCAATGGCCATGAGTACTCTTCACAATGAGTTGGGGAATGGCTGCAATCACAACATTGTAAGATGGTGAAAGATGTTCCCTTAGGCCCCATCCTGGCCTTCTTGCTCAAACCAGCGTTCCTCCCTGTCCAGGATGTGTACATCATTGAAAGAGTGTCCACTGGCCTTTGGGTGAAAACAGTCCAGGCTGAGTTAGCTCTTCTATGTTGTGCCATCTGCTTCGCCAGAGGTTGTTTGGTTTCCCCAATGTATAAATCATGGCAATCCTCCTGGCACTTAAGAGTGTACACTACATTACTCTGTTTGTGTCAGGGGACCCGATCCTTGGATCACTTGTTGGCACAGCCTGTTTTAGGGTTTAAAAGCCATGGAGATGCAGTGTTTAGAAAAAAAATGCGTCTCAAATGTTCCTCTTTTCCACTTCTTCCATGTACACATTGGCTGAAACTGGGGAACCCATGGTGCATCATGTTTCTGCCTGTAGTACTGACACTTGTATGTGAAATACGTGGAATTAAGACACAGTTCCAAAAGCAAACACACTTGGTCTGTGCTGAGAGTGGTCCTGTTGCTGAGGCTGGGGTCATCCTGTAAT
The DNA here is from genome assembly GCF_001858045.2 of Oreochromis niloticus. Classification (NCBI taxonomy): domain Eukaryota; kingdom Metazoa; phylum Chordata; class Actinopteri; order Cichliformes; family Cichlidae; genus Oreochromis; species Oreochromis niloticus. The sequence continues at coordinate 6,708,240 of NC_031971.2, forward strand.
CTCTTACAAACTACCTCCACTGCTTCAGTGACTGGAACACAAGTGAAGAGAGATGTAACATCGTATGAGACCATTGCTTCATCCTCCATAATGACATCTCTCACCTTCCCAACAAATTCCAAGGTGTTCTGGATGTGGTGTTCGGAGCTGTCTACCAACAGGTTAAAGATCAAAGCCAGAAACTTAGAGATGTTATAGGTGACAGAGTTGATCATACAGACAATTGGTCTTAAAGGTGCACCCTGTTTATTTAAACCATATAGATTCCCCCGAGTATAGCCTGTGGTATGATGACTGGTCAATAGCATTGTTGTGTTCTAACTAGTTCAAACAATCTATCACCCTCTTCCTGTGACCATTTCTTGTGTCTTGTTTCTGGTGGATCATAGGTATTTTTGTCACTGAGCAAAATTTTCTCATGATAGTCTTTTTGGTTTAGCAAAACAGTGCACCTACCCTTGTCTGCCGGAAGGATTGTAACGTTGTTGCCCTTTTGAAAGGATGTTTTTCTCTGCTTGGGTGAGTTTTCTGTGGAACAAAATTTTCGCCCCCTTGTCCCCCTACTCAGTGAGGCATCCTTCTCTTGTCTGGCGGCTGAGGACACTCACTTTATTTTGCTGTGGTTTCTGACGCACAGCAACTACAGTAAGTCAATCTTCCTTTGTTGCCTGGTCTTAGACTTTTCATGCTGTGCTGGATGAGCCTTCTCCAGCACCTTTTTAAGAGTATTCTCATCTAGAAGCATGGTAAGTCTCTGTTGAATTTGCAACTCTTTAGATTTTAGCACGTTGATGGTAAAAATTTGTTTGTCTCACTCTTTCATTGAGCAGCTGGTTCTGTGCCTGCTGGAGGATTTCTGTTGCTGTGAATGGTACTCATGGGAATTGATCAATGGTCTTTGATCAGTGGATGTTGATCAGTGGTCATGATAATTTGCATGTTAATGATCTATAAACTGACCCACAGCCCTTTGTTCTTGCAGTGGGCTGGTTTCAGTCATTGTGGCGATTGTGGCTCAAGAGTTGGGAGTTCGCCTGGTAATCGGAAGGTTACCGGTTCGAGCCCCGGCTCGGACAGTCTCGGTCGTTGTGTCCTTGGGCAAGACACTTCACCCGTTGCCTACTGGTGGTGGTCAGAGGGCCCGGTGGCGCCAGTGTCCGGCAGCCTCGCCTCTGTCAGTGCGCCCCAGGGTGGCTGTGGCTACAACGTAGCTTACCATCACCAGTGTGTGAATGTGTGTGTGAATGGGTGAATGACTGGATATGTAAAGCGCTTTGGGGTCCTTAAGGACCAGAAAAGCGCTATATAGATACAGGCCATTTACCATTGTGCAAATGTACTGTTTATAAGGTTGGGGACACCTGCAGTCAGCTGAGACTGAAGAAGTCACTTGGATAGGCGACAAAACGTTTCTCCCACTGAAAACGCAACATCCAGATCACCTTTTGGAATTTACTTACCTGGATGATTGCACATGTATCAAGACAAAACTAATTATAATTAACAGTTATCTTAACATGATATTTTAGCTTAACAGGATGTTTTTCAACTGTGGGGAAACATGCAAACTCCACAGAAAGACCACAACTTATGAGGAAGTTTGAATGCATTACCTTGCACTAACACCTAACAGTCTACTTTTAACCACTGAACCATGTTATCTCAGGACAAATCTTGCACTTTGTTTGTTACTACAGGAAGGGGGTTGGGGGCAGTTTTTACAGAATGGAATAGATGAGCAGGTTTAAATAGCTGCTCACCACATCTGTGCAAACACAGTGGTTGATACATATTTTCCAGTTTGTGGAAGATATGGGGAATCTTCACACTCCATAGTTAGTTGTGAAAGATGGAAACAACTTTAGTTTTACTTGTTTTCAGGTCTAATTATTATAATTATTTCTATTTCTATCTATGACCTGCATACATATACACGTTTCACTTGTTTCAAATGTCTCTTTATATTCCTCTTTCTGTCAATCTATAAAACACTCTGTGTCTGAAAATTGTTGTACAAATAAATCTGAATCGTCCTCTGTATGTTGGTATCTACAGTTATGCTATAGCTGCTCTACAGAGTTTTCTCACTGTCTGCATGTTTGTTCTGCTTTTCCTTGGTTTCACAACTCGGCTGTGAACAGAGAGGAGAGAAAAGCACATTGTGAGGTTTTCCTTCACAATAATTAAACGACTGCTGTTTGTGTGAAACTGAAGACTGAACAAAGTCAAAGCTCAATATAGATTCATTTTTAACATTAGAAACAAACTATTTATAAGACTGTAAATGTCCATCCATCCATTGTCTTCCACTGATACAATTCAGGGTCAAAGGGTACACTATCTATTACCCTGAGAAAGGTCACCAGTCTGCTGCAGGGTTAAAACAGAGAGACGGGCAGCCTTTCATACTCACACCTTTGGGCAAATTTAGAATTCACCAGTTAACCTAAACCCATCAACCACTTGTCTTTGGACTGTGGGAGGAAGCAGGAGTACCTGCAGAGAACCCATGGAAAAAAATACAAAAAGGCCCTGGCCAGTTGGTGGATTTGAACCCAGGACTTTTTTTGAGACTATTCTTTCAGTGATAACCACATGCTGTCTCAGCAACACACACATTTACTTGTCAGTTCATAGTCACTGTGTTACAGCCTCCTGCTGTCAGCTCTGCTCCTCATCACACACACTCCTGGTCCCAGTGACTCAAACTCCTCTGGCACTGCCCCCGAACCCTCTGCTCCATCCCTCCCCTGCAGCTGAGCCACAAACTACACCCAACCACCACAGTCTGTGTTATGAATAATTTTAGAGGCACTTTCTGTACTCTGTGGATACACCAATAGGAATTGTCATGATCAGATCTGTTATTGTGGCAAAATTGTTGTAATTCCAAGCCACTCAAAAAAGTGTCTAAATATTTGTGTAGAGACTAAAGGTGTGAGCGAAATGTTGGAAAAAGGTTGACAGAGGTATGGAAAAAAACAACATGTACAAGAATTAGAATTGGCTGTGTGGCACTGTTTTATTTGCCAGCCAACAAGTACTAATACAAGCTTGTAGCAGAGATTGAACAACTCAACATGATACCAGGAATAAAAGTCTAAACAGAGGCGCATTAGACACGATATGAATTCTATCAAACTGACAATCAGTTTGAAGTTGATGGGAAACTTCAAAAGCAATTGAAGTGCCTTCAAGCAATGAGTCCAGCTGTAGGATCTGAAATCAAGCCAGTGCAAGAAAGGTAGCATTACTGATTACAATTGCTGGACTTCAAGCTATTGTAGTGTAAAACACATTTGTTTATGATGAGCGGGGCGATAATGAGAAGTTTGACAGAGTTAGTGAAAAGTTTGAGGCTGAACTGATGTTGGAAGGAGCTATAAAGATTTGTCAAGCATGTGAGTTGTCACAGCAGCATGTTAAGACATTTAGTGAAATGGGTGCAAATGCAGTCAGTGACTGTGCTACTGTGGGAGCAGTTTCAAATCAGACAGGGAAACACATACAGCCACGATCTGACAACAGGATCTTTGACTGCAAATGCTTTGGTTTAAAGCACATGACTAAACAGTGTCCAGCCCATGGTAAGACATGTTGCATCTGCCACAGCAGGAACTATTTCGCAAGGCAATGTTTCTTAAAAAGTGAAGAGGAAAAGAAAAGGCCATCAGTAAACATGGTAGAAGATACTGATCTAAGTGAGACATTTGTTGTTCTGATCAACTGTGAAAATAAATATTCATGGATCCAAAAGCTCTAAACTACAAAATCAAACAGGAGCATTCCCAGATAGCAAGGAAACATTGAAACAATGTTGAGTCAATATCAGGCGACGTCATTGAAGCAACGTTGAAGTGTGACGTTGACCCAACATCATTCTTGCACCCATTTTTAACGTTGAAACAACGTCAGGTTTTGATGTTGAATCAATGTTGAAACCTGACATTGATTCTATGTTATATTTTCTAACACTGTTGACATTGAAACAATGTCAGATTCTGATATTGAAACACTGTTGAGATATGGTATTGATTTTCCACCTCTTTCGTACAGTTGCTTTTTATTGAAAAAAAACAAAAAAACAAAAAAGGTCAATAGACATGTATCATTTGCAAAATACTTTATTAAAAGACAAAGTTTCCTATTTACATTTCTATGTTTCACGTCACTTTTTATTATTTACTCCGGGATGGGGATGGATGATGTGCGTCCTGCGCGCCACCCGTACGATCTGGAGCATATCTGAGCCATTTCTGGACTGCTTGAGCAAAGACCAACTCAGACATAGAGTTCACCCCTACCTGCTGCGCCAGGCCATCTAGGACAAAAATAGACACACACACAAAAAAAAAACAAAGACAAAAAAAGGGAATTAGAGCACATGAATAAGCTCTTGTTAATTGTCTTCAGCAGGGAGAAAGTATGTAAACTCCTAGGCTGATAAACATGAAAGTCACCAGGCGGAAATCAGCAAACTGCCGCATTTGATTCCCAAAGAGCTATAAGCTGAAAATGTGATATGTCTTAGCATGGTGTGCCGTGTATCCTTTAAAAAAAAAAAAAGAAAACATGGGGTCCTCGGGCTGTACAAAGTGTACAACCCGAGGACAAAACAAGCCGAAGACCAAAGACTCCATCTCCAGATTAACCGGACATGAAAGTCTTGTTATTAAGAAAGACAAAGTAATATAGCAAAAAACAGACATAGGAAATGTGAAACGCACCCAGCACATCAATTGATCCCTTTATTGTTCACTTTAGGCTCATAAAACTACAATAAATGTTAAAACTTACCAAATATGCATCTGCACAGCGCTGTCTCTTTAAATGCCCTTTTTTGCTTTGTCTGGTCCTTGGTTTTTTCCCCTGCCCAGTTGAGTACAGAGGCCAGCGCCCTGGCGGACTCGCACCTCCAGTGTGGTCCAGCAGCACCAATCAACGCAAAGCGTCTCACCTATAGACACATTTTATGAGATGGAATTAGCGTGTCTCATGTCTTAAATGTGTATGCAAGTGCTTGTGTGTTTACTTCATGTAATTGATGATAGAAACATGTCATTTAGTTTTCCCTAAAGCCTGATTTTCAAGTCATACAAAGAATAAACCAAAGTATTGGCAGTACAATGTATTTCTATTCCCTTTTGTTGGATATTCATTTGTTAGTTCTTGTAACTGCTAAAAGTGTTTACTAGTTTTTGCCTGTCACATATATTTGTCATACCATGTAAACTGTGAAATTCCAAGATTTTCAAACTTGCCTTGTAATAGTGGCCTCACAGAGTCTCTGGAATCTACAGAAAAAAAAAATCACAACAAGATGACATTCAGGAGTATAAATTGGTTTTTTTTTAGATAAGAGTACAATGACATTGTGATGCAGCTTTAAAGCTTTTTTAAAAGCATACCATCTATAGGGAAGACATCAGACTGCATGCTGGCGAGATCGCAAAGCTGTGTCGGTTTGTGCCGGAGTGGCGAAAGGTGCCGGAAGCTGGGTGGGGCATTATGATGGTTGCTATCAGTGGGCTGGGGGGCAGACTGCGGAGTGATGAGGGCTGTTTAGAAAAAGATAATTTTTTAAGTATTTAAGAATACAGACAACTTGTCAAAAAAGTTTCCTCGTGTCAGACACAGATATGTACACAGACACTAGACAGTATTTTATTACCTGGTATTTTCACTCGAGGGGCCTGGGGAAACCGTTTTTTTGTAGGCTGCTCATCCTCTGAGTCCGTATATGTGTACAGGGGATTTGGTCTAAAGAAAAGAAATTAAAAACGGTCTTAAGTAATTGTAAATATGCTTTTGGCATATTGTTTCCTAAAGTTAGTTTGATTTCTAACAACACACACAGGAAACAGAGACGTGCAAGAAGGTACAGTATACAATGAATTTTTGAAGTGCACAAGTGTACACGGCTTTGCATTTTTAAAAAGTTTACAAACTTCCACTTTTTGGACTATATTATGTGGTGATATTGCAGTATGCAAGCACCACAGATATGTATAAAAGACAAGATCATAAATTCTTAACAATCAAAGATATGTTTGTGAATAAAAAGGTTTTACTTGTGCTTTCTTTTAAGACTGGTCCGGGTTTTCTTTTTCGGACTGAAGGTCAGACGTATCACAGCGTTCACGTGGATATCTCTGACGACTGCGTTCTGCTTCGTGAAATGTGCCTGGAAATACAAACACAATGTACGGCCAGACATACATTACGTGTGGACAAAAGGTGCAAACGCATAGAAAAACCAGCGGTTTCAAAAATACGCTGGTACGTGTGGACGTAGCCTTATTCATTATTCAAGGCACAAACGGAAAGTCATGTACGCGTGCAACGTAAAGTTAGGTGACCGTGCAACGTACAGTCACGTGGGCATGCCGCGTGAGCATTCAAACTGAGTCTAAAGTTTTCGTTTGCGAATGGAAGCGGGTGCTCTCCAATCATCAAAAGTAACAAAGTCATTGAACACGTTTATACAGTTAACTTTACGTTTATCAATCATATATCACAGATTTAGAATTTTTTGTAGTACTAAGCAACTACAGAGCGAAAGTCTGGGTCAAGCGCCGAGGCCACGGCAAGAACAAAGGAAAACTCGAAGCGTTAAAGCTAGCTTTGTAAGGGAATATAACGAAGAAATTATGAAACGAAAATGTTTTCTTTGTTGATATACTTTGTTCGCAGTGCAATTTATTTGTTGCCGGATTGTAAGAAGTAGACACAATTTCCGGCTCGTAAATAACAGTAAAAAACTCGTTAATGTACAACATTAACGAGTTTTTTACTGTTATTCAAATGCAAACATGGAAATAACGAGTAGGAAAAAAAAAATCATTCATTCTTACCTTATACTAATCGTGGTGCAGGCCAGTGCAGTGCATGACCTGATGCCTTCTCCGGTCAATTCCGCTGAGAGTAAATCAAATGTCCCGCTCTACTGTAGAAGACAATGAATACCTGGGGGGATGTACCAATGTGAGAGGGGTGCTGCGGAATAGTCCAAGTGATCGCTGCTTTAATTTCGGTCAACTATACATAAATTGCACGTAGACACGATTTTTTAAAGCTGGTGAACTAGACCAAGTCATTGATAACAAATGAACAATAAATCTACTTTCTCTGGTACTTTATACCTGATCAGTTGCAATGCAATTTAATGCTCAACTACAAATCGATGGTTTTTGATGGTGACCGGAGCCGAATGATCGTCAACTATAAATAGACGTTTTCTCGACGTTGTTGTTGTCACCTGGTCGACTACAAATAGATCAAATATCAATGACAAAAAAACAATGGTGAATCAACATCGTTACAACGTCTCTATAGTAAGACCGTCGGTTTACCACAGTATTTCAATGTTGTTACAACATTGCCATTTCAACCCCGACCATATACGACGGTTTGGATGAAAAATCAACATAGATTCAATGTCGTCTTGCTATCTGGGTTACCAAATACCTAAGCGTGAAGAAATAACCAATGAAATGGCACCAGATACTTCACAAAACTCAATGTTTCACAAGGTTAAAGCTGAATGAAAGCAGCACCAAACACTGCAACTTCAATACAAAGTTTGGCAGATACTGTTCGGCAGAAACTTCCTTTTGGAATAATCTCAGCATCTGAGACATTTCACAGGGCAATGGGACATATAATAGAAGGACTCTAAGGTGTCTGAGTTTATGTAGATGACATAAATATCCGGGGCTGTAAATGCAAGAACAAATAAGGAGAGACTGATCAGGATATTTGAGCAGGTTCAAAAATATGGACTTAAGCTCAACAAGAGCAAATGTTGGTTTGCAGTGCAAGAAATTGTGTTTTTGGGAGACAAGCTCTCAGCACAAGGAGTTCAGCCTCATCAAGAAAATAATCGAGGCAGTGCTGGACATAAAGATCCACAGACAAGACAGGAGTGCTACACATAATGGCAATGGTGTACTCTGTTAGCAAATTCATTCCCAATTTCTCTGCAAAACATCCTGTATTCATGATGTTTAAAGAACACGATTTCAAATGAAGGTGGATGGGAACATAAGAGAACACTAACAACTGCACCTGTGCTGACACTCTGTGACTCATCAAAGAGGATCAAACTATCAACTGATGCCTCAAAAGATGGAAGCGGTGCAGTTCTTCTGCAGGCTGAAGGTGAACATTGGAAACCTATCGCTATGCTTCCAGGTCCATAACAGAGAGTGAGCGCTGCTACGATCAAACTGATAAAGAATGCCTATTATTGCTTTTTGCCTTGGAGGTTTCATGGCTATGTATATGGCTCACCCTCCTTTACTGCAGAAACAGAGCCTCACTGCTGGAGAGTGGACTGTCACCTGCTGAGCTGCTGATGAACAGAAAACTGTGCACTGCATGGAAAACCATGTCAAGTTTGAAAAGAGTTCAAAAGAACTACAACAACTGAGGGTGAAGCAAAAGTTGTTTTATGGCAGAACAGCCAAACAGCTTCCACCAATAGCAGCAGAGGACACAGTCAAGACTGAGGATCAGAATGGATGGAGAACCAAAGTGTGAACCAATGTGATGACTGAAAATGGACAAGTCATTCAACAAAATCGACGTAGTCCTCTGAAAATATCAGAGACTTCTCCAGAAGAAACTGAATCCTGGATTGAGAATGAACCATCTCTCCAACCGATTCTAACACCATTAAAAGTTCAAATAAGCCCGTGCTCAGAAGACCTGCACAAGTAATCAGGAGACCTGAAAGACACTGTTATGTGTGTGCCATCTGCCATATTGTTTTGTGTTTGTTGTTTAAGGAACAAATGTTCAGTGATATATATGTTTAAAAACAACCCAAAGAAGGGAGGATGTGATCTTTCTCTTATTGTTATCTTCTTCAAAGATTAGGAGATAAACAAAACAGGGATGACCAAAATAAGTGGACCAAAATTTCACGCTTCAGAACACAAATCACAAATGTGTGATGGAGAGACAGGAAGTTGGCAAATAGTTCACTAAAAGTTCATAAAAAAAATACAAAGGAAAAAAGAGACACAAACAAACAGGAAAACTTGTCAGAACGGATAATGATTAAAAAAATTATCTGGAAATAATAACACAAAAATTATACCATAACTATTTATTTCAATTAATATAAATAAGTGTTCTTGTTATTGTGCAGTTTGAGTTTTGTCCAATTATTCTCTTTGTCTTTGAACTCATTGTTAACTGAAGGTTTTAACAGTGATTGTGGTTTCTGATGTGCTCTGTGTTACAGTGGTACAGAATCAGGATGGCTGGGGAGCAGTGTTGGGTAAGTTACTTTAAATTAGTAACTTAGTTACATTACTAGTTACTTCTCTAAAAAAGTAACTCAGTTACTTCAAGTTACTCGTTACTTTCAGAGTAACTAGTTACTAGGGAAAGTAACTTTGGTTTTACTCAGAATTCTCTTGTTAATGTGTTGCTTCCGTAACTGGATACCCAACAAGTTTGCCAGTCTTCTAGCTTGCTTACTTGCCACAAGTGCACTGTGCCACCTACCAATAGAAAGGAAAAATAATGTGCACATTTCCATGAGAGAAATCCCACGCCTGGACCGTCGTTGACCGCCGCCATGATTCTAGCCTGCTTTTTACATCCAACACAAAAACTGCAGTCGTGGTGCTTTTGATTGTATTCAGAACTCGGAAATTCTGCCTTCTGAATAGGAAGATGTAGGTAACACCAGACTGCAGATGAGCTGCATACAGAGCTGGACTGGGACAAAAAAATAGTCCCGGGCATTTTGACTAGAGACCGGCCCACCATTATAGGAAAACTCATAAAGCCTTTGAATGAAAATAAACACTGTTGTGACAGTGATGTACACTGTTCTGATGGTACATATGTATCAATCTATCAATTGTTTGTTGTAAGACTCAGATAATTATTTTTTTAAAAGCGAGACATTTTAAATGAGAATAATGAAGAAAAGTATTTCCTTGTCCCCCCCTTTCCCTGTTAATGCCCTACCTGGCCCCCTGGCAACACTTTGCTAGACCCGCCCCTGCACAGTTACCAGCTGTCAGCTACTTAGAAAAGGATCCTGGTGTTATTTGTCTCTCAGAAACAGTTCATAACTTCCCTTCAACTCATTCATGTCACCTAAAAGGTAAACCTGTTTCTCCATCACCTGTTCAGCTCTGATGATTCAGTAAGGACATCTCCTGGTTTCACCTTCATGTTTCCCTCTCACCAGATAACCAAACCGACATCATGACCAGCAGCTTTACAGCTGTGGCTCCAACAAACATCAGCTGATGCTAGAAATTAATATTAAATAAATTCTAACAACACCTGATCAAGCTTAAACGTGCTGCTGTTGTTTAACGCGACATCCGCTGGTTTCCTCTTTCTGGCGCAAAGTGGGCGATAAATAAACAAGAGAGAAAAGCCGATCAGCTGATCATTGATCAGTTTCGTGATTGAAGTAGAAACAGGAGAGAATGAGAGAAGAAGAGGCAGCTGTGCAGCTTCAGCTTTGTGTCTTTTTCATTGTAGCTGAAGTCCGGGACAAACTGTGTTCCTTTTCACCTCAGTACGAAACGCGTAATATTTTCTCTGAATACCAGACGATTCTGTTTTTTAGGGGACGGTTGGCAACTCTAATAATTAACGTATGAACAAAATAAAGTTCAACATCAGTAACATAGCACCCACACAGCTGTATAGAAACTCCGTCATGCTAGCTAGCACGCAGTACGAAAATGTCAGCATACCGAAAATAAACTCCACCTAAACTTGGTTTATATCTGACTGATAGACTGCAGGTCATAACTTCTTACCTGAAGTTCAGTTCACCTGACACGCGGACCGGCGGCCGCTTCGGGTCTCTCCTCTTGCCTCCCTTTTCCTTCATCCACCTGCTGGCCTCCACCACTTGCTAATGTTATTGAATCTGTGGAAGCTCCGCGATATCCACCACACGAAGTAACGAGTAACGAGCCTATCTAAATCCCAGTAACGAGTAACGCGTTCCTGGTTTTGGCATAATAACTAGTTACCGTGCTCGTTACCACAATAATAACGTAGTTACTGTAACGCGTTACTTAATAACGCGTTAGTCCCAACACTGCTGGGGAGTGACTTACACTTCTACTCAGATCTGTGCTGTAAAAGGATCAACAGTGGAAATAAAATACAGCTACACATACCCATCCAGGACACAATATCAAATTACTAAAGTTCAAATGAAACTGTGGTTTACTAAAGGATTCGATCATCAACCTGTGGATCTGAAATCAGACTCAGACTACACAGGACGAGTGGAGTATCGTTCTAATCAGAAGGACTGCACTCTGAGAATCACAGAGCTGAGAGAGAGCGACTCAGCTGTGTACAAGTTCAGATTCATAACAAACCAACAAGGAGGGAGCTATACTGGTTCACCTGGAGTCACTTTGACTGTCACAGGTAACATTTTATTTGAATTCATTATTTGCTTCCAGATACAGTTTGCACATATTTTAAGAACATAAACTGAATTTGTGTTGTTTCCTCATGTATGCAGATCTCCAGGTGCAGGTGATCACATCACAGCACCGACAGTTTGGTACCCTGGTACAGCTGAAATGTCACAGCAGCTGTCTGCCTGATCATCCTTCCTATGTGTGGATGAAGAATGGGCAGGTCATTCTGAGAGAAACATCTTCTACTCTTCTGTATTCATTTTTTCCTAAAGACGACATTTCCTGTGCTCTAAAAGGACACGAGGAGTTTCCCTCTCCATCAGTGTGTGAGTTTATTCAACAGACTTTACTAACATGTGGAGCCTGAACATATTATCCTGCATGTTAACAATTAAATTCAGTTCAATTCAATTCAAGTTTATTTATATAGCGACAAATCACAACAACAGTCACCTCAATGCGCTTTATATTGTAAGGTAGACCCTACAATAATACATACAGAGAAAAACCCAACAACCATATGACCCCCTATGAGCAAGCACTTTGGCGACAGTGGGAAGGAAAAACTCTCTTTTAACAGGAAGAAACCTCCAGCAGAACCAGGCTCAGGGAGGGGCAGGTTCTATTAACACATAGTGAGTGAAAAAGGTGACTGAAAAGGAAAAACTCAATGCATCATGGGAATCCCCCAGCAGCCTATGCCTATTGCAGGATAATTAAGGGAGGATTCAGGGTCACCTGATCGAGCCCTAACTGTCTCCCGAATCCAAACTTGAAGTTGGTTCCACAGAAGAGGGGCCTGAAAACTGAAGGCTCTGCCTCCCATTCTACTTTTAAATACTTTAGGAACAACAAGTAAACCTGCAGTGCGAGATTGAAGTGCTCTAATGGAGTAATATGGTACTACAAGGTCATTAAGATAAGATGGAGCCTGATTATTTAAGACCTTGTATGTGAGGAGCAGGATTTTGAATTCAATTCTGGATTTAACAGGAAGCCAATGAAGGGAAGCCAATATAGGTAAAATCTCTGTTTCTAGTCCCTGTCAGTACTCTTGCTGCAGCATTTTGGATTAACTGAAGGCTTTTAAGGGAGTTTTTAGAACATTCTGATAATAAAGAATTACAATAGTCCAGCCTAGAAGTAATAAATGCATGAACTAGTTTTTCGACGTCACTAAGAGACAGGATATTTCTAATTTTAGAGATGTTGCGCAAATAAAAGAAGGCAGTCTTACATATTTGTTTAATATGTGCGTTGAAGGACATGTCCTGGTCAAAAATGACTCCAAGGTTCCTCACAGCATTACTGGAGGCCAAGGTAATGCCATCCAGAGTAAGAATCTGCTTAGATACCATATTTCTAAGATTTTCAAGGCCGAGTACAATAACCTCAGTTTTATCTGAATTAAGAAGCAGAAAGTTAGCGGTCATCCAGGTCTTTATGTCTTTAAGACATTCCTGCAGTTTAACTAATTGGTGTGTGTTACCTGGCTTCATGGACAGATAGAGCTGGGTGTCATCAGCATAGCAGTGAAACTGTATACTATGTCTTCTGATGATACTGCCTAAGGGAAGCATGTATAATGTAAACAGAATTGGTCCTAGCACTGAACCCTGTGGAACACCATAACTGACCTTAGTGTGTGAAGAGGACTCTCCATTTACATGAATAAATTGGAGTCTATTAGATACATATGATACAAACCACTGCAGCGCAGTACCTGAAATACCTACAGCATGCTCTGATCGCGCTAATAGAATATTATGGTCAACAGTATCGAACGCTGCACTGAGGTCTAGCAGGACAAGCACAGAGATGAGTCCACTGTCAGAGGCCATAAGAAGATCATTTGTAACCTTCACTAAAGCTGTTTCTGTGCTGTGATGAGCTCTGAAACCTGACTGAAACTCTTCAAATCAGCCATTCCTCTGCAGATGATCTGTTAGCTGTTTGTCAACTACTCTTTCAAGGATTTTTGATATGAAAGGAAGGTTTTAGATTAGATAAAACTTTATTAATCCCTCGGGTGGGTTCCTCCGGGAAATTCGGTTGGAGATTGGCCTATAATTAGCTAAGACAGCTGGGTCTAGAGATAGCTTTTTAAGGAAAGGTTTAACTACAGCCAGCTTGAAGGCCTGTGGTACATAGCGGATTATTAGAGATAGGTTGATCATATTTAACATTGAAGCCTTAATTAATGGCAGGACTTCTTTGAGCAGTTTTGTAGGAATGGGGTCTAAAAGACACGTTGATGGTTTGGAGGAAGTTGATAGGTTTGTAGCTTGAACCTATTCGCTGGAACGTTGAAGGCAATGTGATTACACAGCAAGCAAGACACGAGTAGGCAACATTCTTTATGTTTCACGTGCACGGGAGAGAACTGGACAGGCGCCGTTCCTTCGCTTGACCCCAGTTGCTGTCGTCCGCTCTCCCGTAACACTGCTCTTTTATTGTGGTTACATGAATATGCATAGGGTCATTAACATGTAACGTACATACACACATAGAGTACCTTGCCTGTGGTTTTGTAAGTGTGTGTGTGTGTGAGTGTGTGTGTGTGTGTGTATGTGTGGGGTCGAGACGTGACCCTGTGAAGACTCCCCAAAGCTGGTGCCAGGAGTCTAGCGGTCCATCTAAACAAAAGGCTCTTACACTCAAACAGATATACGTGTGTTTGCTATACCATATATCAGCAGGAGAAGATACGACCTCTCCTAGGAGACGTGTGATCTATGCCAGAACACTCTGAAGAGGAGTGAACGCACTCCCCTCTTCATGCTACACAGAGTTGTTACAGACTATTAAGGATCAAACCTCCTATCACTACACAATCAATTATATACTTCTAAGCATATATGAGTAAATCTTTCTAAGCATAAATGACAATCACAATACAAATCTAACAGAAGTAATTATTGAAGTTAACTCAGAAAGATCAATTGGAGAAAAAGAGTCTAACTTAACATCAATGGTACTAAGAGTAGCTGTAGATAATGTTACATCTGTGAGATGGTTATGGGTAATTTTTTCTCTAATGATTAAAATTTTGTTTGTGAAGAAGTTCATGAAGTCATTACTAGTTAACATTAAAGGGATGGTTAGCTCAACAGTACTCTGATTTTTTGTCAGCCTGGCTACAGTGCTGAAGAGAAACCTGGGGTTGTTCTTATTTTCTACAGTCAGTGATGAATAGTAAGATGTTCTGGCTTTGCGGAGGGCTTTCTTATAAAGCAGCAAACTATTTCTCCAGGCTAAATGATGATCCTCTAAATTTGTGACACACCATTTCCTCTCCAGCTTACGAGTTATCTGCTTTAGGCTACGTGTTTGAGAATTATACCACGGAGTCAGGTACTTCTGATTTGAGGCCTTAGTTTTCACAGGAGCTACAGTATCCAGAGTCGTACGTAGTGAGGAGGTAAAATTATTAACAAGATAATCGACCTCTGTTGGAGTAGCGTTCAGGTAGCTGCTCTGCTCTGTGTTGGTACAGGGCATTGAAGATGATAACAGTGGGTGGATTATATTCTTAAACTTAGTTACAGCACTTTCAGAAAGACATCTACTGTGATAAAGTCTACTCTCCACTGCTGTGTAATCAATTATTGTAAATGTAAATGTTATCAGGAAATGATCAGACAGCAGAGGGTTTTCAGGAAACACTGTTAAATGTTCAGTTTCTATGCCATATGTTAAAACAAGATCTAGAGTGTGATTAAAGTGGTGGGTGGGTTCTTTTACATTTTGAGAGAAGCCAATTGAATCTAATAACAGATTAAATGCCATGTTGAGGCTGTCATTTTTAGCATCTACATGGATGTTAAAATCACCCACAATAATTATTTTATCTGAGCTGAGCACTAAATCAGATAAAAAGTCTGAGAAATCAGAGAGAAACTCTGTGTAAGGCCCAGGTGGACGATAGATGATAACAAGTAAGACTGGTTTCTGAGTTTTACAGCTGGGGTGGACAAGGTTAAGCATCAGGCTTTCAAATGAATTAAAAGTCTGTCTTGGTCTTTCGTTAATTAATAGGCTGGTGTGAAAAATTGCTGCCACACCGCCCCCTCGGCCTGTGCTTCGGGATTTCTGGTAGTTAGAATGACTCGGGGGTGTTGATTCATTTAAACTAACATAATCATCCTGCTGCAACCAGGTTTCTGTAAGGCAGAGTAAATCGATTTGTTGATCAATTATTAAGTCATGTACTAACAGAGACTTGGAGGAGAGAGACCTAATATTTAATAATCCACATTTCACTGTTTTACTCTTTGGTTCAGATGTGGATACTGTATTGTTCTTTCTTTTTATGTTTAAGTTGTTTATTGCTGTTTTTTTTGTTTGTTTTTTGTCTGTTTGGGAGCTGACACAGTCTCTATGGAGATGGGTTTTGGGGGGGGTGTAACAGCAGTGTTGCCAACTTAGCCACTTTGTCGCTATATTTAGCGAGTTTTCAGACAGCCTTAGCGACTTTTTTTCCAAAAAGCAATTAGCGACAAATCTGGTGACTTTCTGGTGTTATTGGAGACTTATGACAACTTTTTCACGTGAAAGCACGTATCGCTCTTACTCTCAACAAGCAGCGGGTGCTGCCGTGGGCACCTCGCCTGTGCAAAAATGGTCGTAGGAAGTCCTCACGGAGCAGTTGCCCTGAGCTGATCTCAGAGCAGGAGATATTCACCCCTACACGTACAAACTGCAAATGAATCGCGCATGAGCAAAGCTTCTGCTTCCCCCGTACTGTAACGTAGGGCGCGAGCAGCGGTAACTGTACATTTTTCTTAGTACACTGATTCTTGAATCAATGCACTAAAATACATCATTCCAATCATTGCAAACTTAGAAATCGGATGTCCTTGCAGAGCCTTAACTACATCTTGTACATCTGATTTCGCCTGAAGCTGTCTGATGAGGCTTGCTATGACTATTTTGATTGTTAATGGTGTAAAATGTTCTTCTTTTACTGTTACTTTTTGTGGATCAAAAGGTTTAAAACTACTTAAAAAGACAAACACACACACACCAAACAGTAACTCCAGCAGAGTGCCTATTTTGGGTCACTTTTGCCAGTCCCAAGTCCGGATAAAGGAGGAGGGTTGAAATTATTGAAAACAATAATTGCTAAGAGAAATTTAATTTGTAGTTCTAAATATATTCTAAATGCTTTTAGGGTGTTTTTTTACTCACTTTATGTCTCTTCCAGGATGTTATTTCTCTCTCCACAATTACATAGGTAGGACCAATGATGCAAATTAGGCGATGACATCATTTAGCGACTTCTAGCAACTTTTAGGACAGCCAATAGCAATTTTCCTTACTGAGCAGTTGGCAACACTGGGTAACAGGAGGAGAGAAGCTGCAGAGAGGAGTGTAAGACTACAACTCTGCTTCCTGGTCCCAACTCTGGATAGTCATATTTTGGGGGTTTTAAAAAATTTGTCCACATTTCTAGAAATGAGAGCTGCTCCATCCAAAGTGGGATGGATGCCGTCTCTCCTAACAAGACCAGGTTTCCTCCAGAGAGTTTCCCAATTATCTATGAAGCCCACATCATTTTTTGGACACCACTCAGACAGTCAGCAATTTAACGAGAACATGTGGCTAAACATGTCACTCCTGGTCTGATTGGGGAGGGGACCAGAGAAAACTACAGAGTCCGACATTGTTTTGGCAAAGTTACACACCGATTCAATAGTGATTTTAGTGACCTCCGATTGGCGTAACCGGGTGTCATTACTGCCGACCCTTAGCCAGCAGTTTTAAATTTCCCTGAATGTCGCCTGCTCTGGCCCCTGGAAGACAATTGACTATGGTTGCCGGTGTCTCTAGCTTCACATGTCTCAGAACAGAATCGCCAATTACAAGAGTTTGACCCCTGGCGGGTGTGTCGCCGAGTAGGGGAAAACGGTTAGACACATGAACAGGTTGGTGGTGTACCTGGGGCCTCTGTTTAAGACTATGCTTCCTCCTCACCGTCACCCAGCCGCCCTCTTTCCCCAGCTGCTTGGGGTCTGCCGGGGAACAGCTAGCGGGGCCTATGCTATCTTTAAAATATTTTTTGCTCTAAAAATCCAAACACAGTTTGTAAATACGTTCATGTTTCCTCCTCCAGATGCTCCAAAGCTTCCCTCTGTGTCAGTGAGTCCCTCTGCTGAGATAGTGGAGGGCAGTTCAGTCACTCTGACCTGTAGCAGTGATGCTAACCCAGAAGCTAATTACACCTGGTACAAGGAGGATGGTCATAAACGTCTCAGTGAAGACTCACAGCTCGTCTTCAGCTCCATTCAGTCCTCTGACTCTGGACAGTATTACTGTAGAGCTGAAAACAAGCTGGGGATGAAGAGGTCTGGATCCAAACTTATTGATGTGAAATGTGAGTAAAAAGAATGAAACCTGAAACATTTCATCAGCTCTGCCTGTTTAACATTCACATTCTGCTGCTGGAGTTCACTCATCAGCTGTAATAGATGATAAAGAGGTGCTTTATTTACAGTTGGCTCCTAGATTGAAAAGATTCAAACTATAAGTGATATTAAAACTTAACCTCTAAATTTACAGATGCATGAACAATATGAGAACACCCCTAACATCTATTGAAGATTTTGTTTACGAGAAATTTTTTAGTGTTTCTGGTGATTTTCTGCTGAATTACGTTTAAACAATTTTTTTTTTAGAAAGGCAGTGTTTTTGTTTCTGTCACAGAAAAATGACTTTAAAGACATCATCATGTCATTAATTCGTAGGAAAAGACACTTCAGCAATCACTCTGTTTTATATAAATTTGAGGAGATTTAAAATATTTTCCAGTTTGTTCAACTACATTGTGTAATTAAATAATAAATACGTTCATGTTTCCTCCTCCAGATGCTCCAAAGCTTCCCTCTGTGTCAGTGAGTCCCTCTGCTGAGATAGTGGAGGGCAGTTCAGTCACTCTGACCTGTAGCAGTGATGCTAACCCAGCAGCTAATTACACCTGGTACAAGGAGAAAGATCATGAACATCTCAGTGAAAACTCACAGCTCATCTTCAGCTCCATTCAGTCCTCTGACTCTGGACAGTATTACTGTAGAGCTGAAAACAAGCTGGGGATGAAGAGGTCTGGATCCAAACTTATTGATGTGAAGTGTGAGTAAAAAAGAATGAAAACTGAAACATTTCATCAGCTCTGCCTGTTTAACATTCACATTCTGCTGCTGTTGTTCACTCATCAGCTGTAATAGATGATAAAGAGGTGCTTTGTTTACAGTTGATGCCCAGATTCAAGAGATTCAAAATATCAGCGATATTAAAACTTAACATCTAAATTTACAAAACAAGAACACCCCTAACATCTCATGGAGATTTTGTTTACTACTGTTTTTGTTTGTCTCACAGATAAATTACTTTAAAAACTTCATCAGTCATGTCGTTAATTAGCAGGAGGAGAATTATTTCACCAATCTCTCTCTGCGTTGTTGGCAGATTTGAAATATCTTCCAGTGTGTTCTGCTACATTGTGTAATTAAAAACTAAATATATTGATGTTTCCTCCTCCAGATGCTCCAAAGCTTCCCTCTGTGTCAGTGAGTCCCTCTGCTGAGATAGTGGAGGGCAGTTCAGTGACTCTGACCTGTAGCAGTGATGCTAACCCAGCAGCTAATTACACCTGGTACAAGGAGGATGAAGACTCACCTAAAACGTCAGGACACAACTTCACCATCAGCAACATCAGGCCTGAGCACAGTGGGAGATATTACTGTGTGGCCCAGAACAGCAGAGGGACTCGTAACTCCACCTTACAGCTGACCTTTGTCACTAGTAAGTTTTACACTCTCTAATAATAATCTAATAATATATATATTGATGATATCAGCTTTGGGGTTCAACTCCTGATCATAGCGTCTGTATCCAGTAAGGGTCCCAGGGTTAGAGCCCTCAGGATAACCAAGCCTACCTTCATCTTGAATCCAATGTCTAGAGGCCAACTTCAAGCCAATTGCACCAGTTACTATTAACTGCACACTCTACCAAGGAGATTAAAAATCTTTACCATGTCTTTTTCTTGACAATAAATGACTAATAGCATCACCTGGCAAACAATCTAATCTTACTGCTGAGAAAATCTTTGCCATGTATTTGTCTCATTTTTAGGGAAATCAGAAATAATAATCATGAATATCATCAGGCTGACTCTGGTGGTCCTGATGCTGATTCCTCTGCTTGTCTTGAGTCTGTGGACGAGGTAAAACAATACAAACACTTTAACTCTCTTTTATTTTCCTCATTAGACCTTTAGTTTGAAAGTTGAAGTTGAAAGTTCATAACATTTATATTGAAGTTGTTATTTTTTATTATATCCAGGAGGAAGAAATGTATCGTCTTAAAAACTGAACAAAATAAACCTGTAGAGATGAATGAGGTTTGTTTATTTACATTATTTAAGTTGGGGCAAGTGAGACTCAGCAAATGATTTATTATGAAATACATGCACATGTTTTATGACTGAAGCTGTTTCAGTCTGAGCATTTCATCTCTCTTCATTAGGTATACTCTCATGACTGAATCCTGATGAATCCTCAAAGGCTCTGACTGCAGCACAGACAGATGACAAGGAGGAGCAGGAACAGCTGGTGTAAAGTCCAGTCAGGTTACAGCAGGTGTTCAGTTCATGTGTCACAAACAGCCAGACTGGATCTTTTGTGAGTTAGACCACTAAAACTAAAATATTTGCTTAATACCCTAAACATGCCAAAACTGTCCCCTTTATTCTTTTTCATGTATAAAAGCTGTGATGAACAGCCTGAGGTGTTTTTACACTTTCAGCTAATCTAATGTCATTACAATGAAATCTATTGAGTTTAAGCTCTAATTATTTTTGCATGACATTACAAAGGAATCACAATTTCTGCTAATTCACAAGTATATTTTTGTACTGCCTATAAAAAAATACAATAAATTGTGGAGGGTGATTTGCTTGATAAAATACATATGTTGAGGTCTCTTCTTAGGTCCTTCCTTCAGATTTTTCCTAATGTTATTTTCTTGTGCCTGTGCTTAGGTTTCCTGTAAATCTTATCTTCTCATTAACTTCTTCCTCACATCATTATTTGAATGATAGCACTATATAATCACTCTAGCACTTTATAATCAAAGATGGGCAGCAACACATAATCCAGTTACTTTTTTCAAGCAATGAGCAAAGTAAGGGATTATTATTGCAAGAAAAGTAATTAGATTACTGTTACTTTCCCATAAGCATGTTGTGTCACTGTGTTACAAAACTGTGATTTTGTTTGTGAGTGTCTCATGACAATGACGTACGAGTGTGCGACATTCGTGGCAGCTATTAAGCATTAATAAGGTATTAGTACAGTATTAGCAAGTGCTAAATTCCTTGTTTATATAGCATTGCTCGTCTTTAGTATGCCATTTATGAACACAGATATGTTTACACACATCTGTTACACCATGTACAGCTGTCACTGCTACTACATCACTGCTAGTGTTAATCATAATCATATTCACAATAATATATCTGTATTTATAAATGATATACAAAGGAGGATTAATGATACAAAAATTATAAATTAAGCACTTGCTAATACTTCACTGGTACCTTAATAAGCTTAATGACATTATTAATTATTATTATAAAGTGCTACTGTTTTAATATCATTTTCTGAGGAGGTCTTTTTGCTTCACTGTGGGTTTAGTTTCCTATGTCCGGTCCTGCATGTACACGGTCCTCTCTTTTCCTCTGTAAGTAGACAGTCAGTTTTTCCTTTGGTTTGTACTGCTTTCACTCTGAATATTTTTTTATTATCAGTTTTGTTATTTCTCATGAAATGCTTTTATTAGAGCTCATCTCTGTTGGTTTGAATTTTCTGTGGTGTCCTCCATTAGCCATCATCTGTATAGTGGGTTGGAGGGGCAGTTCCCGAGTGCTGTTTCTTATAGCCTGAGATGGTTCTGACACTCCTCGAGACATCTGTAGGTGTTTTTCCTTTCCTGATTATCTCCTCTCAGCTTTCTCTGCACACTTTCCCTTCAGTTCCTCTTTGTTTCCTGACTTGCAAACTCTCCTTTTTTACTTAAGTGCAGCCTTGATGTCAGGACTGAGCCACGGATTAGTATTTGTGAAACAGGACAGTCCTGGTGGGTACAGCATTATCTGAACATACATTAATGTAGCCTGTTATGCAGTCCACCAGATCATCAATGTCCTCCGCATCTTTATCACAAAGCACTTCTCACATTGTTGTGTAAAAACGGTCCTTCAGAGCCTCTTCAGTCTCCTCATAACTATGAATTCTGCATATCAATAAATAATGTTCCTCCTGATGATCTCTTCTAATTGAAGTAGAGGAAAGAACTAGTTTGTACCATCTCTTTCTAGTATGGCGCTCCCTCCCGGCACATCTCCATCTCTGTCACATCAGATCAGGCATCATTCAAATGCAGGACTCAGAACTGTGCAACTAAAGGGAGGTTTATTTACAACACCAGGTGAAATGTATACATACAGCTCCATTCAGTCCACTGACTTTGGACAGTATTACTGTTCAAAGTATTAGAACAGCAGAGGACATCAGAACTCTCTCAGCTAATTGTTTTGAAAGGTAACTTTTACACTCCTCAATGCAAAAAATAAATGCATATAGATCATAGAGATGTCTAAGTTGAAAGCTGTGTTATACCGTAGGAGAAAACTCCATGATTATCTGATTGATCAATCTAATCTCATTGGAAAGACCTCACTCCTGTCCGTTTTTCTCATTTTTAGAGAAATTTGTAATAATAATAGGGTCCTAAGTCTTGAGGTAAGACTACATAAATATATAACTGAGTCACATTATATCAACATTTTATTTTCATTTTTAAACATTTTGAAAGTTATTGATCCCATTTATTGTGATTTTTTTGTTATTTTATTGAATCCAGGAAAAAGAAACTTATCGTCTTAAACAATGAACTAAATGAAAGTAAAGAGATGATGCAGTTAAGAGCTCCTCACAGTGTTTAATGTCTTGAAACACATTTTTTATTGATGATGAAGTTACTTTCATATAAATGGTGAAGTTACTTTCATATAAATGGTGAGTAAATGGTAAATGGACTGGTTCTTATATAGCGCTTTTCTACTCTTCTGAGCACTCAAAGCGCTTTATACAACTTGTGCATTCACCCATTCACACAAGCACATTTGTCTAAGTGCTTCTTTTAGCTAACATTCACACTTCGATGGATGCATCGGAGAGCAATTTGGGGTTAGTATCTTGCCCAAGGATATTTGGCATGCAGACTAGGGGAAGCCAGGAATTGAACCACCAACCTTCCGATCAGTAGGTGACCTGCTCTACCACCTGAGTTACAGCCAGTAGAACTGTTGGTATTAACACACACAGATTAAGCTTACAAAATGTTTTCATAAACTATGAGAAAAATCTTAAAAACTCATCATTTTCTCTCTCTGTTAGTCAGACTCTCATCCTGATTATGAAAACGTGTCAGCCCTGAAGTCCATCATCGCAGCACATACAGATGACACAGAGGAGCAGGAGGACCTGGTTTAAACACCAATCAAGTTCGAGTTTCCTGTGAGGAAGAAAAGACTAAACTAAAATCCATAGTTCATTAATGAGAAGTAGTACAATTTAGATTAGCACAAGACACAGAGTTTGTGGAGGATCCAGCAGTGCTTACATGTTCTTCGTCTGCAATCATGATGAATGACAACAAGTTCCAATATGTTTTCATTTATTAACAGGTTTTCTCAGAAAAACAAACGTTAGATTACGGTGATGTAAGTGGAAAATATCTTTTGTTTTTTTTCTTGTTTATGTTTTTTAAATAGTCTCCAGGTCTTTGCTGGATAAAACAAGATGGTTGCGTTTTATCGTGTTTGTTGTCATGTACAGTTTGATGTCGTAACAGGTTTGGACTTAATGCAGTGAAACAAATTAAATAACCTTTAGCATGTTCTTCTTGCTAAAGGTCATTGAAATTGTATATAAAAATTTGTATATACGATTGGATGCATGTTTAGCTGTTTGGATTATTGAAAAAAATCAGTCCTGTAAAGGTTAATCCACCAGTATGCACAAATTCTTTAATGAAAATGATAATATCAATGATAAAATACAATTATTGTGGTTACCCATGAAGGGGGGAAAGTAAAGGATATTGTTATTTCTGTTTAAGAGGCCAAATTCAATTCAATTCAATTTTTTCAATTCAATTTTATTTATATAGCGCCAAATCACAACAACAATCGCCTCAAGGCACTTTTTTGGAATTTGGAATATTTAGTTGCATTCCTGAACAGAAAAGTTATTTTTAGTGGTCGAATGTTATGTGTAATTAATTTCTGTCTCTTCAGAGAAATCCAGTGTGTCGGCCCAAACTTGAGCATAAAAATATGAATTCAGTCGTTTTAGCAGCACACTGAATGATGTGTACAAGAGTAAAAACATCCAGAATGATTAGCCCAAAGTTTCAAGCTTCAGCAAACACTGGAAAGTGTCCATGTGTATACAGCCTGTTTAAAACAATGCTGTAAGATCACATGAGGCTCAGTGTTTAAGATGTAATTCTTAGTCCATCTTTGGGACTTTGTAGTTTCTACATGACAAACACACAGAACAACTTTTATTTGTCTTCATATCTTCCCTTGACCACATGACCACATGACCTGACATCAAGATCAATGAAAAGTGATTATGAAAAGAAAATGACAAAAGTGTCATTTTTCAAACTTTTTCAACTTTTTCTGTATGTTAGAGCTTAATGAATTAAATCATCAGTGTAAACAACGTAAAATTCCAATAATCTCAACAATCAAACAGGAGAAATGTGTTTTTAATGCTCCTGATTCAGCGTGTCTGATAGTTCTCTGCCCTCTAGTGGTGAAACTATAGTGTTACAGTTCCAGGTTCAATCTGAGCGCTCTCTCATCTGTACAGAGTCCGTTCATCCTAAATAAAGAAAGAGTAAATATGGAGAGTAAATATTGAACTATTTGAATATTTGTGATTCACACCAGTACAGTATCAGTGGTGTTAAAGTGGTTTTTTGTGTGACCTGCAGTGAAAGGGGCACTAGTTCACTGATTCCACCTGTTTTGAGGTTTATTGGTTTGTTCAAATTAAAGCTAAATTAGCTGAATTGTATTTTGCTTTGTATGTAAGTGAAAGAGCAGAGCTACATCAATGTGGCAGACTGTTAAAACAAGAAATAGTTAGAAACAGTCCACCTGTCAGCTGATCATACAGCTCATCTTTCTCTGTGTGCTAATCTGGGCTTTTTATGGCCCCTACGTAAGAAACTGTTTGAAGGCCCAATTTTGAAAAACTACAATGGGATATGCTTTTAAGATGATCCATGGTGATAGATCAACAATGTAAAACGTCAGACTTTAAGAAGAAAACAGGCCCAGTTTGTGAACCCAAAATTCAGTTAAATAAACTCCTTCTCTAGGTGGAATCCTATGTTGGAATCCAGGAATGGAAATCCAGCTCACCTGCTGCTCAGCTGCCTCATCATCATCATCATCACCATCTGTCCTCAGACTCACTTTCCTGTCCTCTCGGAGCAGGGTGATTCCTTTGGAATCAGTCATCAGAATACTCCCCTGCAGCTTCCACTGGCATGCCCACCCTCCCAGTGGCCCTCCTCAAAGATGCCTCCTCACCATGTCCAAGTAAAAGCTCACTCTCTCTCCAATGAACTCTCCTGTGGAAATTCCCTGCAATCTCTGAAATTCCATTTTTTACTTCCACAGCAAACCCACTCATCCATGTCTTTTTGATCCTTGCTTTATGCACTGGTGGGCAGTCATGTTGGAGCAGGAAGAGGCTGTTGCAGGAGCTGTCTGGCTTGTGTGTGATGGGGTGCTCAGTGTGAAGAGTGTATGTAATATCTGTGTGAGCATGCACGTGGCTCAACTCCTGACGGCAGAGCGGAATAGTGTTGGGTTTGGAGTGGGTGACCGGGGGCAGCGTTACAACTGGCTACAGCCTGTACGTTGTGTATTAAAATGTGCACCACTGCTATTAAAGCCTCATCTCTTCAGTATCCTCGGGTGTCTCGGCTAATTTCTGTCTGCCTCACTACTCTACAAGTGAAGGGAGTTAGCGCCGAAGGAGGACATCTACTTCAGCCCTGGAGGAGGCATCATCTTGTCATGATTCGGCTGTGTGCCAGCAGGAATTGGACCCAAACGCAAACTCACTGGAGACTGGACTGAACTCAAAATGGCAGCTTTTATTGCTGAACACAAAAACTCTACAAAATCTAAACTGGGAAGACTCTAACAAAACACACAGGGAGCTACAGGTAGAAACACAAAGCATGAGGGAGAACGCGACACAGAACTGAGGGAGACGCAGACCTAAATACACAGAGGGTTAACGAGGGAAGTGGGAGCACACGAGGAACACAGGTGACACTGATAATCATAACCAGACAAGGCAGGAGTAAACGCAACACTGACGCATACTGACGAGGGACTGTCAAAGTAAAACAGGAAGTGCACAGAGGTTCAGACAGGAGGAGAGAGAGCACGGGGAGAGCACAGACATAACGGGCTGGGGAAAACATGGAATAAAACACAAGGAGAGACGAGGGCTCAGATACACAGAGGGGCACACAGGGGGTAAGAGTCACAAGGGGAAAAACACATAAGGAAACAACGTAACAGAGCAACTCAGGAAGCATGGCCTAAATAAGGAACAAAATACATGAAAACTAAGAATACTGGGCCAACGTGGCCCAGGACCATGACACATCTCCCCTTACAACGACAGTCAGGGGACCGACGGCGAGGAAAGGTTAACAAGGCCATCCCCAAACTGTTCCCATTGTCTGAATTTTCCTGATATGATGATTTTACATTTCCTACCACTTCATGGCTGAGTTGCTGTTGTTTCCAATCACTTGCAGTTTGTTATAATTCCACAAACAGCTGACTGTGGAATATTTAGTAGTGGGGAAATTTCATGACTGGACTTGTTGCACAGGTGGAATTATATCACGGCACAATGCTGGAACATTCTTTCACAGACACATGTTTGAAATCCTGCAGCTGGAAACACATTCATAAACACATGAAGACATTAAATGGATATCAAATATATCAAAGCTGAACTCATTTCCTGTCCATCTGCATAGAGCAAGAAACTGCTCTGGTTCTCACACCAAGAAATACAAAATTAGTGACACTTACGTTTTCTGTTTATTTTCATTTGGCTCATCTGCATATTAGTGCTGTGAACAGGAAGGAAGCTGGTATTCTATAATAGTTGGATTTCTTTCTTGTACTTGGAGAGAACAGCAGAAAGGTATCTCAGTAAAACAGCTCCAATGATCATTTTGAATCAAAACTCTGGTTCAGTCCTGAATGTAGGCGACACCGGTAAAATCCTTCACTCCCTGAGGATGTCAGAGGACTTTTAGTCATGTTCAGGTCACTGAAAAGAGAAGATGGATCTCTGAGAGTCACTGACCAAAGAGAACCATGGAAAACTGATATCCACCACAGCAGTGTGGATTTTGAAAAAGAGAACCTTACAGGAAGGTTAGAGTCTTTAAATACTTGTCCACGCTGGCCATTTGTTGAAGCTGCTTCTTATGTCAAACTAAATAAAGCTTATACCTTTAAATTGGTTCCTGTTTCTTATTATTTTTAGAGTATTATTTTAAATCAGAGAATTTTTTTGGCTTTTTAAAAAACTCCATTAAAAAAATCATCTGGCTCCAACCATAAAATGTTTCAGTTTCCCCCAGTGGTGAGACTTTAGTGTTGCTGCTTCAGTACTGAGGACTCCACTGTCTGCATCCATCATCCCACCAATGCTCTTTGCACTGATCCATTTCAGCGCCACAGAAGAATCAGTTCATACAACTTAAAGAAAAAAGAGCACATGCTGAGAATAACATTATCTTTATTTTTCATTGAACGAGTAAAGATAATCAAAGTGGATTAATAGTAGTTTTTAACTTCTGTGTTTACTTGCATTTGTCCTACTGTGAACAGGAAGGAAGCTGGTATATTTAAACACTTCCTTTATCTGCCTGCAGACCACAGCAAAAGAAATCTTTAGACAACGCCCTTCACATTTGTAAGTAGAGCTGTTCTTTGATGGGTCTGATTCCTGGATACATTATTTACCTGCTGACGTGTTTTATTGTCTCTGAAGTCACACAGACAGGTGAGAGGAGCAGCTATGAGATTAAATACAGCAGTGAGAGGATTTGTTGTCGTCGTTCTCTCTGGGTCAGGTACTGTGTGTCGACATTTACATTCACTGTTTTAAAAGGCAAATGTAGGAAAGTTGAATTAAGTCTTTAAAATCAGGCTTAAAATCAGAGTTGAGAGCAAAAAAACCCCAAAATGATACAATTGTAGGTTTTTATGAAAAATCAATAATTTCCTGGACACCGTGGGTCCAAATTCTGGGTTATGGATTTTTCTCTTTTTATTTATTAATTTATTCATTGTGACCAAACGTTTCTATAGACTCAACATTACTTTTAAGAAGGCTGAAATGGAAACAACATGTATTTGTGGCAACTACATATAATATATGACATCTGTGAACATGGAAACAACTTTATCCCAAAAGGCTGATTCTGATCTGGACGCAGCGTTTTCACTGGGAGAAACGTTTCGTCACTCATCCACGTGACTTCTTCAGTCTCAGCTGACTGCAGGTTTCCCCAACCTTATAAACAGTCAGTGTAGTGACTAACGCGTTATTAAGTAACGTTATTATTGTGGTAACGAGCACGGTAACTAGTTATTATGCCAAAATCAGGAACGCGTTTATCGTTACTGGGATTTAGATAGGGTCGTTATTCGTTACTTCGTGTGTTGCGTTCGGCTTACCTCGGAAATCGGAACACGGACCTGGGAATGATGTCTCACTCCAGTAAACGGCGTTCTGGTTAGCCTCGTCAGAGAAGTCGGGATTCCAATATGGCGACGCCCTCGAAAACGGTTGTTTTGCTAGCCCTCTATGAAAACAAATTACTACTAAACACATATGCAGCTCATCTGCAGTCTGGAGTTACCTACATCTTCCTACTCGGAAGTTAGAATTTCCGAGTTCCGAGTACAAGCGAAAGCAACACGACTGCAGTTTCCGTGTTGGACGTAAAAAGCGCACGTGACGCTGTGACGTAAGCTAGAATCTTAGACCATTGAAGCACTTAATCTACCATCATATTTTATTTATCTACTTGGCCTGACTTGAGGAAATATTATTTTGGTTAAATATTGACTATTTTGAGGCTGAAAATACTTAATATTTATTTTAGTTTTCTTTGTGAGGCTGAAAATACTTTTAAGTTTGCCCATCATTACTGAACATGAGGTCTCCAGTTGGTGCAATTCAGCTTACAGTTTACACAGAATGGACTGTGTTTATGTTGAACCATTTTTGGACTATTTTGATACCTACAGCTCCTAAATGGTCTGAGCCACAGTTTAATGTTGACACTGCTAAAAGTAAACTTTCTACCCATTTCAATGGCAAAAATAAATATACCTTTCAAAAGTTTTAACACACTGTATGTGGTGTTTTGTGATCCACTGCTTCTTCCTAGTGATACTACGTACAATGATTAGATTTATAACACTGATGCATCAACCCCAAAATGATGTGTTTGCATTCATAGAGGTTTGAAACAATAGAAATCGATTAAAACAGACAGAGAAAAAAGTGACACATAAAACAAACATTGTTAATTTCAAATTTAGTTTCATTCATTTCATCTTTAACTTGCACTTGCACTACTACACTGCCATTTTAGGTTCAGGCCATTAGGTGGCACAGTGCACTTGTGGCAGGATAGTGCTAACATGTAAGCAAGATAGAAGACTGGCATCCTTGCTGGTATCCAGTTAGGGAAGCAACACATTAATAAGAGAATTCTGAGTAAAACCAAAGTTACTTTCCCTACCTAGTTACTTTGAAAGTAATGAGTAACTTGAAGTGAGTTACTTTTGATAGAAGTAACTAGTAATGTCACTAAGTTACTAATTTAAAGTAACTTACCCAACACTGATCATGAGTAATAATTGAAAAGAAATCTATATACATAAAATATGTGCATACACACGCACAACTAAATATGTAATATTTAGAGTCACTTTTAATTTAGATAAAGTAGTTTTTTAGCCTTAGATACAAACAGTGAAGGGCAGAAAGTGAGACCATTTTCAATCACTAAGACAAGAATTCAAATGAACACTTATTTGTTTCTACTTTTGCAAGCTATAAAATTATAGCTCCTCTGATGAGACTCCTCTCTCCTGTCCCCAGGACAGTAAAAATCTTCATGAGTGAAGACGACATTGACTTTAGAGCTGGAATATAAAGTAGACCCCAATATTTCGCTTCACATAAACATCGTCATTTATTCCCTCTTACTGTGGCTGTTTTTCTTCCACCACGATAAAATCACACTTCATGCAGAGCTCTCTCTCTGAGGAAGAGTTTCCCATCTAAAAATCTGTTTTCTGCATTATTCTCTGGCTTATTACCCACCAGTCTAACGTTGTTTACAGCACTGTTGGACGCTGTTTTTGTGTTTTTTATAATGCTTAGCTGTACTATGCTCTGCTTCAATTCAGCAGCATCAGGTAATGCTCACATGTTGATTCATGGTTTTCTCCAGTTTTTGTTCTACTGCAGAATATTTTTAAGGTTGTCTGCTTAAAAAAAACTCAGGCCAGGAAAATCTCCTTCATGTTTTTCTGTGTTTTATCGTCAGTTGACACAAAGACATCTGCTGTGATGTTTACACCTTTGATAGTCTTGCAAGTGTCAGCTTTCTTTTATTTTTAAAAAAAAATATATATAAATAAAAAAAATAAAAAAATAAAAACCTGGAGAAATACTTACTGGGACCCGCCCTTGGGCTAGTTTCTCCCGGATTTCCCACCGGAGCTTCCTCCTATCCGCCTCCCCCGGTGGTGGGTGTTGTTTCCACCCCTTTTCTTAATCTATAATAATTATTAATTATGATCCAAGTTAAGAGACACAATATACAGGCATGTTTGTAATTACTGTAGTTTAGAAGGGTGAAGATTCAAGATTCTTAATCTGTCACATGCAGAGTCATATGAGTACCGTATTTTCCGCACTACAAGGCGCACTTCAAATCCTTTAATTTCCTCAAAAATCAGCAGTGCTCCTTATAATCCGGTGCATCTTATATACGAATTCTGGTTGTGCTTTCTGACTTCGAACCGATTTTATGTGGTACACGGCACTCAAAGATCTGTAAGTTACGAAGCCGCACCGCTTGATGGATTGCCTGCGCCTTACGGCTACAGTAGTCAGGAGCCTCGTGAAGTTAGCAGGAAGTTAGCTCGCTAGTTTCCACCTAAGCATGATGAACCACGGTCTGACTGAGAGATTTCTGAAAAAATTAAAACGTACAGCTCTGCTATCACTTCCAACATAAATGAAGACAAAACTGCATTAGAACAGCAATGCAATACAAAACAGCACTATACTGAAAATCTGGGTGCTACTACTGCATAGCTATAATTAGGTACTTACAAGTTTTTAGTTTTGGTGGGGCTGTTTTCTTTCTAAACAAACAACACACCACTTGTAACAGGTGTAACACTTGTACCACACCTGTTCATTTTGCTGATGTTTTGATTCAAACTTGATCTTTATTTCAAAGTGAAAACAGAGTTTCTGATGAATTGTGCTGTAACAACTGTTGTTGTGCAAGACGCTGCAGAAACCCTGAAAAGCACCACAATAAACCAACTCTGCCAACCACAAGTGTAATATGTGTAGTATGTAACACACACAGAGCAACCCTCTGATGTCTTTTCTGAAGCTGCTGTGTGTATTAACCAGTTTGCATTTTCAATATTCATGTGGAACTTATTAATCTGCAAATGTGCATTTGTTTAATTTGTCTACAAAAAAAAGTTGAACCTGTCTCGTCACGCTTCTTCTGCCAACATCAAGAGACGGGGAGAGCTCTGACCTCATTTTGAGCTCAGCTCTAATTCTGTAAAGTGTTGTGAGTCCATCTCACACACTTGTATCACATCAAAAACATTTGTTCACAGATAGAAAAAGGCTTCCTGCCACAGAGAGCATCTCCTGGATGACTAAGACGTAAAGAATATCAGACACGCTGTCACTGCTGGTAAAACTGCAGGTTTGCTGTCTTGAAGTTTTATCCACTTGCATCTGGTTAACCATGTATGCAAATAAGGAGGAAGATGAGAGGGTGTCATTTTTTATTTTTTGTCATTTTTTCGATGAGTCGACTTCTGCTTTACAGAAAGGACTGTCAGTTATCTACTTGCATTTTAACGGCTCACACAGAGCAATGAGAGGAGCAGCTATGAGTGTAATAACAGCAGTCAGTGGATTTGTTCTCCTCACTGTGACAGGTTGGTCTGCTGTGAGTAATTCTACTTTGAGTAACCAAATGTGACAGAAAATATAATTCAGACACTGATTTGTTTTCAGGTGAATGTATTTTTCTTCCATCTGTAAAATGATG
Organism: Oreochromis niloticus; assembly: GCF_001858045.2. Taxonomy (NCBI): domain Eukaryota; kingdom Metazoa; phylum Chordata; class Actinopteri; order Cichliformes; family Cichlidae; genus Oreochromis; species Oreochromis niloticus. The sequence continues at coordinate 6,740,186 of NC_031971.2, forward strand.
CTGTGTGAAACATCGTCTGTCCTTACAGCTCTGCAGCTCCAGCCTTCTGTCTCCATTCTTCAATGTTTTTCTTTGCACTGTTAACACTCAGCAGTTCAGAGTTTTGCAGTCTAATCATTTTATCTGCGTTTTATTGCAGTGCCATAAATCTGGACACTAATGATGTTTGGGTGAAAGACCCAATAATTTAGTCTAATTATTATAAATCATCTGTCGTCTTAGATTCACAGAATGTATTTGTTGTGTTTAAGTGGATTTTCTCAGGATGAACATGGCTGACGTTTATCAGTGTGAACTGTTTGTTCCTCTTTTTGTTTTCATGCTGACAAAACCCAGACTATCAGTCTCACTTCACCTCTTTTCTTTTTTCTTTGTCTACATAAAGAACAAATTGTAAAGTCATGGCTGCCATTGACTAAGTGATAGTGACACTACAGCCACTTCAAGCTGCTCTGTAAAATGAACGAGTCATTTAACGTTTGACTTTGAAGCTGCTGAGGCCTGAGCTCTTGTCTGGGATGCATTTTCAGCTACTTTTAATCACTCGAACCTGAAAAGTTTAGAAACAAAACTTTATCTGTGAAATGGAAGTTTTCACCTCGTTACACAGAAAAGCCAACGTGTAACGTCCCCGTATGAGAACATGTCTGTGTCTGTGTTTGTGTCCTTCTTTGTGGTTCTGCTGAAGTGTCTCTATGTGTCAGTGCGTCTCTTGTTATATAAGTGTGTTTGAGTGTAATTTATCCTAGAAGTTACTTGTGTTAGAAATTGTTAATTCCATAGACTACATTTTTATTTTTTATTCTTTAGCTTTTAAATCAGAATGAGGTCCAACTACTTTTATCTGTTATTTTACTTCCTTTTAAAATCCTGTCCTGTTCTCCTGTGTTTTCCATTTTATTTCTGTTTATTGTGCTTCATTTTGGTCAACAGTGGATGTTTTAAGTATGTGCTAAAAAGTGACGCTGAAAAACTAGTTCATGCATTTATTACTTCCAGGCTGGACTACTGTAATTCTTTATTATCAGGATGTCCTAAAAACTCGCTGAAAAGCCTTCAGCTGATCCAAAATGCTGCAGCAAGAGTCCTGACAGGGACTAGAAAGAGAGAGCATATTTCTCCTGTATTGGCTTCCCTTCATTGGCTTCCTGTTAAATCCAGAATTGAATTCAAAATTCTGCTCCTCACATACAAGGTCTTAAATAATCAGGCCCCATCTTATCTTAATGACCTTGTAGTACCATATCACCCTATTAGAGCACTTCGCTCTCGCACTGCAGGCCTACTTGTTGTTCCTAGAGTATTTAAAAGTAGAATGGGAGGCAGAGCCTTCAGTTTTCAGGCCCCTCTTCTGTGGAACCAGCTTCCAGTTTGGATTCGGGAGACAGACACTATCTCTACTTTCAAGATATAGTTAAGGCTGGACCAGGTGACCCTGAATCCTCCCTTATGCTGCAATAGACGTAGGCTGCCGAGTTTTTCCTTTCCAGTTACCTTTCTCACTCACTATGTGTTAATAGACCTCTCTGCATTGAATCATATCTGTTATTAACCTCTGTCTCTCTTCCACAGCATGTCTTTATCCTGTTTTCCTTCTCTCACCCCAACCGGTCGCAGCAGATGGCCCCGCCCTCCCTGAGCCTGGTTCTGCCGGAGGTTTCTTCCTGTTAAAAGGGAGTTTTTCCTTCCCACTGTCGCCGAAGTGCTTGCTCATAGGGGGTCATATGATTGTTGGGTTTTTGTCTGTACCTATGAAGCGCCTTGAGGCGACTTTTGTTGTGATTTGGCGCTACATAAATAAAATTGAACTGAATTGAATTGAATTGCTAGAACTCAATTTGACTAAACTACCAAAATACTCCATTAGGCCTATTTTGGCTCGAACCACTGCTCTTCAGTAGTGGTTAGACTACTACAGTAGTGATTAGTGCCTTCCTGTTTTGGAGGGTTTCTAAATGAATTATTGATGATCTAAAATGTACCCTTTAATATCAAAAACTCTAATACTGACTGTGTATGAATCTATATTCCTCTCACTACTTAATTTCCTGCACCTTTCCTGCACTCACTATCATTCCCCCTTTTTTCTTATTTTCCATCTCGACCATGCTGTGATCGACACTTCCTCGCATGTGATGTGTGAACAGATAATACACACATTGCATCGCTAACAGAAATGCTAGTGGTGTATTGTTTGTGGCACTCTATTGGTGTGAAACTAATTTTCCCCCCTAAGTTTGAAGATTTAAAGTGAAATAAATGAAACTACATGAGCAATATTTCCAACAAAAGGTTTCTACTTTTACCTGTTTGCTACCGTGGGCTTCACCCTGGACACATGAAACCCCGTTTCATTGGCCCTTCCTTCTCCACTGTCCGTGTCATCAGAAGCACTCGGGCTGGCCGGGTATTTCCTGGTTCCCCCTCAGGTGTTAACCTGGGGGTCAAGGGTAGCCTTGCCACTGAAACATTAGCTGTGTCCAAATTCATGGGCTGCATCCTCCTGAGGACGCATTTGTAGACCGATTACGTCACAGCGACGCGCCGAAGGCTGTCCAAATTCAAAGGCTGCTCGAAATGCGGCCCTCAAATGCGTCCTTCATTTCCCTGAATTTTAAGGACGTGGCGGTGTAGACTTCGTGGTCCAACATATCCCACAATTCATAGCGCAGCAGTCGGTGTGGATAATTTTGCCGCAGAAGCGGCGCGGCCGAAGAGTAAACTGTTAATAGTAAGTACCAGAGGTGTGGACTCGAGTCACATGACTTGGACTCGAGTCAGACTCGAGTCATTAATTTTATGACTTTAGACTTGACTTGAAAAAAGGTTGTAATCAAAGGAGTTTGCAAAGAAAAGCGTCTGGACTTCTTTGAGTTGCTTGAAGACGTTTCACCTCTCATCCGAGAAGCTTCTTCAGTTCTAAGGTCAAATGGCCGAGAGTCCCAGATTTAAACCCAGTGGGAGTATCCCCCCCAAGGAGGGACAAAGGACCCCCTGGTGATCCTCTAATCACATGCGCCAAGGTGTGAAAGCGGGTGTGGGACCTAATCAGCCAGGGTTTCGGGTGAGCCCATTGTGAAACCTGGCCCCACCTTGTCATGTGAATTCCTGAGGTCAGATGGCCCAGGATGTGAGTGGGCGTTAAGGCGTCTGGGGAGGGAACTCAAAACTGGATTATAGATGGCAGACAGTTGGTGTCGTAAACCACCGCCTCTGTTCAAAGATGGTCGCTCACAGTGGACATAGATGGCCTCTTTCACTCCTCTTTCAAACCATCTGTCCTCTCTGTCCAATATGTGAACATTGGCATCCTCGAAAGAGTGACCTTTATCCTTAAGATGCAGGTGGACTGCTGAGTCTTGTCCTGTGGAGGTGGCTCTTCTATGTTGTGCCATGCGCTTGTGAAGTGGCTGTTTGGTCTCTCCAATGTAGAGGTCTGGGCATTCCTCGCTGCACTGTACAGCATACACCACGTTGTTAAGTCTGTGTTTTGGAGTTTTGTCTTTCGGGTGAACCAGTTTGTGTCTGAGTGTGTTGCTGGGTCTGAAGTACACTGGGATGTCGTGCTTGGAGAAAACTCTCCTGAGTTTCTCTGATACACCGGCTACATAGGGGATGACAATGTTGTTGCGTCTGTCTTTCTTATCCTCCCTCGCTGGTGTCTGATCTTCTTTTCTGTGCCTCTTTGCTGACTTTATAAACGCCCAGTTAGGATAACCACATGTTTTCAGTGCTTCCTTTACATGTGTGTGTTCCTTCTTTTTCCCTTCAGGCTTAGAGGGAACAAGTTCTGCCCGGTGGTGTAGGGTCCTAATTACTCCAAGTTTGTGTTCCAGAGGGTGATGGGAGTCAAAGAGGAGGTACTGGTCCGTGTGTGTGGGCTTCCGGTAAACTTCAATGTTGAGGTTGCCATTCTCTTCAATGTGCACAGCGCAGTCCAGGAAAGGCAAACAGTTATCCTTAGTGTCTTCCCTGGTGAACTTGATGTTTTTATCCACGCCGTTAATGTGCGCAGTGAAGGATTCCACTTCTTGTGTCTTGATTTTGACCCAGGTGTCGTCTACATATCTGTACCAGTGGCTGGGTACTCTTCCTTTAAAAGAGCCAAGAGCCTTCCTTTCCACTTCCTCCATGTAAAGGTTGGCTACAATAGGTGACACAGGGGAGCCCATGGCACAGCCATGTTTTTGTCTGTAGAAGCCTTCGTTGTATTTGAAGTATGTTGTGGTGAGGCAGAGGTCTAACAGTGTGCAGATCTGATCGGGTGTGAAGTTGGTCCTGTCTTCCAAGGAGCTGTCTTCTTGTAGTCGTTTTCTGACAGTCTCCACTGCTTCCGTGGTGGGTATGCAAGTGAAGAGAGAGACTACGTCAAAGGACACCATGGTTTCATCTGGATCCAGGGTAAGTTTCTGGACCTTGTCGGTGAAGTCGGTGGAGTTCTTGATGTGGTGTGGGGTGTTCCCCACGAGAGGTGCCAGGATGGTAGAAAGGTGTTTCGCAATGTTATAAGTGGCTGAGTTTATGCTACTGACTATGGGTCTGAGTGGGACCCCTTCCTTGTGGATCTTAGGAAGTCCATAAATGCAGGGTATGGCATCCCCTGGATAAAGGCGGTGATATTTGAGGCGGTCAATGATTTTGTCCTTTTCAAGGTCTTGAAGGCAAGCTATAACTTTCTTTTTGTAGCTGCTTGTGGGGTCTCGTTTTAAAGCTTCGTAGGTGTTGTTGTCACTGAGGAGAGTAGTGATCTTTGTGTGGTAATCTGTTGTGTTTAGGACCACGGTGCACCTTCCCTTATCCGCTGGTAATATAGTGATGTTGTGGTCTTTGCTCAGGGAAGCGACGGCCTTCTTTTCTTGTAGTGTAAGGTTAGACGGAGGGACTTTGGCACTGGAGAGGGTGGCTGAGACTTTCATCCTGATTTGCTCTGCTTCGGTCTGTGATAATTTATTATTATTAATGGTTATATAAAAAACGCCTGAGGCCTTGGCTGCATTTTTAGGTAAATAGTACCATATAACTTTGTTGTTTGCAAAACTTGTGCATAATTTTTAGAAATGTACAATTTCTATTTGCATTTCAAGTTATGAAAATGATTCATTAAACATGTAAAAAAATATAACTTTTTTCTACTCGGCTTCTGAATTTTTTGTCTGAATTTAGATCAACTGTGCTAATATAGTATACCAAAATGAAAAAAATAACTCAAATTTCAGATATTTGAGGTTGTGCTGTAAATAATGATAACAAACAAGCCAAGAAAAACATATTTTAAAAGTGAAATATAGAAGTAAAATCAAAAGTAGTCAAGAACGGCCAATTATACCCGGGACCCCAGAGGGTTAAAAAAAAGACTTGAAAGGACTTGAAATTCAAAGTTTCGGACTTGGGACTTGACTTGAAAGTTGTCTGTCTTGACTTGCGACTTGACTCTGACTTGCTTGACTTTACTTGAGACTTGACTTGTGACTTGAGGATAAAGACTTGGGACTTACTTGAGACTTGCAAAACAATGACTTGGTCCCACCTCTGGTAAGTACTGAATAATATGTCACTTATTTATGTGCAAATGTTGAATAATGGAGAACATTAAAACGTTACTGTTGGCCACATGTCGGCAAAGTTATGTGACATTAGCGATGTTTGTACTTTCAGCGTTAACTTGGTTTTAAAGCCTCTACTTTAAAATATATATATAGTTGACCTTAATCTTACAGAGAATGTGATGATTTTATGGATAATTAAAGTCAGTCATATATCCACAAACACAACAGGCTGAAAGTCAGTGATGCTGCTCGGTTTGCAGTCCTGAATATGACGGCACAAGCAGGATTCACTGCACTGTTAATGTTAGCTATGTTATATTGCTGCCTCTGTTCGGTGGTGTCGAGCCAAACGGACTTTAACGTGTGTTTGAACGAGCTGACGGTTCACTCGTTAAGCTGAAAGAAAGATGCTTTAATCACAGGAGTCACACATGTGTCCACTGCACCATCTGGGAACTCTTCTTGTTTAGCACTCGTAATAACACAAACACTAAATCCTCCTTCTCTTGTGCTGTTTTGTAGCAGTGTGTACACCCGAGACTGTCACCTGTCTGTCTGTCCTGCACTCTCTCTCTTTTTCTTTCTCTCTGATTGTGGAATAAAAGTATGAACATGTATTTATAAGTTACACTTGTGTTTGAATCCTGCAGCTTATCACACATTTGATTTCCATGTGTGACAACTGCAAGTGTCCAGAGTGAGGACAGACTGATGGACCCACTGCTGCACATCATCTGTGAGGCTTTGCACCCCTGATGATCCACCAGGACAAACTCAGCAGTGTGTGAGGAAGAGGAGGAGGAAGAGCCAGCAGCAGCTGACAGATGGAAAGAATAGACAGACTGTTCCCTGTTTGTGAAGGACTGCTAGGAAAGTTTAACATCACTAATTGTCTGTCCTGAATCAGTCTTATTAGGTAATGTTCAAATAATGTTATCATCCCAGTGTTTTCAGTGTGGGAGAAAGTACTCAGGGCCTTCAAGTTACACACTATGAAAGGCAGCAACAAGTTTAATATTCAGAAACCTAAAGTATGTATCAGCAGCAGAATGGAGCTAAAAATAAATGTTTGTTTCAGTTCTATGAAGCTTTGAGTATTTTGGATTAGTAGCACTGCTGTGTTTGTTGCATCATGTTGCTGTAATTGTTTATATGCTTTATATATTCTGAGCTAAGTTGATCTATAGTGTTACATCACATTCTATAAGGATGTTATGTGTTTGTATACTTTCTGCCCAGTTTGACCCATTTAGCAGAAGTCAGCCTGTTTAAGGCTCTGATATCTATTCTGTATGACTTAAAGCAGTTATGACATGGTCTGATTTTCTCACCCAATAAAGGAATATTTCATATATCAGTCTGATCTTCATTCTATCAGAAACAGTTATCACAGCTCGTACATTTTCTTTTTACACATATATGTAAGCATTGAGCCAAATATAGTAATGCCAACATATTAAAATAACAATGTTTGTCTCTTATATATAATACATCTGTATATACACTGTCAGAGATACTTGTCTTTGAGTGAAGACTTAAGGTGATAGGAAATATAAACAACTGCAACTTGAATCTTTACTGAAGCTCAGTATTTGACACAGAGTTCACTCACATGTGCTGTACCAGTGTACCTGCACATGTGATGTCACAATAAAAGTGATTTGATTTGAGAGTTCAAACTCACTGCTGTAATAACTAATAATGATTAATATAATAACTATAATATTGGCCATATCATATTTACACTGACTTTAGTCTCATGAACAACATTAACTAATTGTTATTTACTAGCTAATCTTAAAATGACTGTTCAGTACAGATATGAAGGCCAACAATCATGTTTTACAGTCCCATGGTCTCAGCCTCAGATACTTATTAAATCACACAAAGCTCGTGTAGAAACAAACAAACAAACAAACAAAATATGTTCTCCTTCATTTCTGTCAACCACACGTTTCCAGCTATCATGGTTGCTAGGCAACCTGGGCAGCACGACGGAGGCTAGACCGTCCCATTTCACAAGCCTCGCACTTCCGGCCTTAGCGGTCTTTGAGTACGTGGCCCTTGAGGATCGTTGAGGCTGCGTACTTTGAGGCTGCAGATCCTGAATTGGGATACAGCCATTATTTTAGATCACATCTGTGCTCAGGATGGCATCTATCACCTGCTAAAATACACTGACACAATGAAAACACCTGTTTGACGAAACTTTACTGCTCTTTGTGGTTGAGTTAACTCCCAGGATGACGTCTCATGCATCATAATGGAAAGAGGAGAAGTTCATGCTGTTAGTGTTTCATATGGTGACTGTAATAGTGGATCAATGGAATCAACTCTGGCAACTCTGTAACTTCTACACATTTACGTTTATCATCAGTAAATAATTTATCATTATAGTTTGTTTTATTCTAACATTAAGTGAGAGTCTATTTATCTGTCCAACACGTGGAGCTGAAAATGTAGCCAAATGAGTGTGTTTAATTTTCATTAATCTAATTTTATTTTTTGTTATGATGTGCTCTGTGTTACAGTCGTTCTGGGTCAGTATGGCTGGGGAGTGACTTACACTTCTACTCAGATCTGTGCTGTAAAAGGATCCACAGTGGAGATACGCTGCACCTACACATACCCATCTAGACAATATAATCCTTATAGAGTTGTGAGGACATTCTGGCTCACAAAAGAGAGTAATAATGAACCTGTGGATCTGAGAACAGATCCAGAGTATTCAGGTCGAGTTCAGTATCAGTGTGAAAACAACGACTGCACTCTGAGAATCACAGACCTGAGAGAGAGCGACTCAGCTGAGTACAGGTTCAAATTCATAACAAACCATGAAGGAGGGAAATATTCTGGTGTACCTGGAGTCACTTTGACTGTCACAGGTAACATGTTCATCCACTCGTTTACTATTTTAAATCCAGGTGTTTACTGTGAGTGTGTTTGTGTGTTTTATCTGTATGTTGTCAGCTGAGTTTAATGTTCTTTATTTACTAATGGGCAGATCTGCAGGTGCAGGTGAGCAGATCAGCTGTCAGAGGTGATTCTAAGTCAGCAGATCTGAAGTGTGAGAGCAGTTGTCCTCTGCCTGATAATCTCTCCTACATCTGGTACAAGAATGAACAGATCATCACAGGACAAACATCTAATTCTTATACAGACTACTGCGATCCCACAAACAGGATTTCCTGTGCTGTCAGAGGATATGAGAACTCCCGCGCTCCTTCAGTGGGTGAGTTTATGCTTTAACATAATGCCATGTTGTCGAGCCGTGTGGCAAATGAGCTGCATATTTTATAGGTTTTAATAAGGGTAACACTACTGATTTGTATTTTGCTGTTGATCACACAACCTGTATAGTCGGGGCTCATAAATAGTTATCCTACACTGAGGTCGCTGGAGGGAGGAAACCTTTCTCACAGGCTTATACTGAGGCCTTATCACATCATTTTCATTTCTGTCCTCGGATGTTATGACTCTGACTAATATCCAACTCTCTCTGTCTCACAGTAGTGAAGGATGTCTGGGATGTGACTTACACTTCTACTCAGGTCTGTGCCTTCAAAGGATCAACAGCAGAAATACGCTGCACCTTCAGATACCCATCAACTATAAATGGAAGAAATACAAGAGTTCAGAAAGATTTCTGGTTCATCAGAGACGAAAATAATGAACCTGTGGATCTAAAAACAGAGGCAGAGTATTCAGGTCGTGTTCAGTATCAGTCTGAAAATAACGACTGCACTCTGAGAATCTCAGACCTGAGAGAGAGCGACTCAGCTGAGTACAAGTTCAGATTCATAACAAACGATCCAGGAGGGAAATATTCTGGATCACCTGGAGTCACTTTGACTGTCACAGGTAAAATAATTTTCAGTGAAAGTCACTTTAAACATTTATGTGCTTTGCAGCTGTCTGTATGCTGAGAGTTTGTTTTAATATAATATCTGTTGTTTGCTCCCAGATCCACAGCTCCAGGTACATGTGAGGAGATCAACAGTAAACTCTTATTCTAACTGGACAGAGCTGACATGTCACAACAACTGTCAGCTACCTGATCAATCTTCCTACATCTGGTACAGGAATGGACACAAACTTTCATCAGAAAAACAATATTTACACCTGAACACATTTGATTCTGTAGACAGTTTTCACTGTGCTGTGAAAGGATATGAGCAGTTCCCTTCTCCAACAGTGTGTGAGTTCACTTCTCTTACTCCTTTACTCCTCAATAAAGCTGATTTGTTTCTTTTTGGGAAGGTTTTGATGTTTTTATTTTAGAAAACAAACTGTTAATCATGTAAAATTTAGTTGTTATGATCATGTTGTCATTCTCCTGATTTCTCCTCCAGATGCTCCAAAGCTTCCCTCTGTGTCAGTGAGTCCCTCTGCTGAGATAGTGGAGGGCAGTTCAGTCACTCTGACCTGTAGCAGTGATGCTAACCCAGCAGCTAGTTACACCTGGTACAAGGAGGATGTCATCAATCCTCTCAGTTACCAAATCCAACATGTTTTCAGCTCCATCCTGCCCTCTGACTCTGGAAAGTATTACTGTACAGCTGATAATGACCTGGGACAAAAGAGATCTGAAAGCAGAACTATTGATGTGAAATGTGAGTGAAATATATTCATAAGCTGTAAAGACTTTTTGAAGAGCTGTGAGACTGCTGCAGGAATATGGAAAAACTTGGGTTACATATCACGAAGACCATGTTTGCAGTTTTTAGAAATACTGTTATTCTTTTTATTTTCAATGGTTGAGTGTGTGATCTGAACTATTTTTATGCATTTGAATAGAAAAAAAACTGAATTCCATGATTACAAAATCTCATTAGCACATTTTATATGTTTTCTATTCATAATAGAAGATAGAAAACATATCAGCTGAGAAAATGTACGATTTAAAGAAAAAATATTTGTTCATTCTGAATTTGATGACAGTAACTCAAGTCCAAAAATATGAATGGGGCCAACAAAAGGCTGGAAAACTAAGAGGTACTTAAAACATCTGGAGGAACATGTTGCATCAAGTTAACTGGCAACAGTCTCGTAACATGTTTGGGTATAAAAATAAACTCTGAGAGACGCAGTTTCTCAGAAGTACAGACGGGCAAAGGTTCTTCAATCTGTAAAAACCTGTGACTACAAATTGTGGAAATTTTACAAAATTATCGTCCACGATGTAAAATTAAAGATTTTATGTTTTAAGACTCTGGATATCTGACCAACTACAGTACATGATATCATGAAATATTGAGAGAATCTAGAGAAATCTGTGTCCATAAGGTGCATTGACTGAGATGAATGTTGGATGCCTGTGATATTCAGACCCTCAAAAAGGTAAAAATGGCCCTGCTCCAACTATTTTGAGACATGTTGCTGACACCGAATTCAAAATTGGGTGTTTGCAGAGTTTGGCTAATCTTAGCAGCACAGACAGAAGTAGCCTTGGTTTCTTCCATGTTAGCATCCACATCTTGCTGCAGAATGGGATTAACGTGCCAGTGGGATGTCATTTGCTTCCTTTCACCCTCACTCCTGTGATATATAGTTTAATCCGACCATTTCCACTTTGAAAAAGTTCCGTGTTCATACAAATATTTGTGCAATTTCTTTTTAAGTAACAGACTACTTTATTAAGCTGAGAACATCAACTGCAGCTTCTCATTATACACAGTTATTGACTCAGGTTCTTTTATTCTTCAGACTGGACAGAGAAGACACAGACTCAGAGTTGTCAGAGTATTTATAATCATTTTATTCAGTCATTACCTTCTGGAAGGGAGATGTGCACGGTGCTAAGTATCTGCAGATCTGAAGCATTACAGGCCGGATGTGTATATTATAGTCTTCAAAGTAAAGCAGTTTCATTGAGTTTCCTCTAATATTGAAATGAAACAAATTTTTAGCTGAAGAAAAACCTGCAGACAGTTTTAACTGTGCTGTGAAAGGATAAGAGCTTTTCCATTCTCCAACAGTGTGTGAGTTCACTTCTCTTACTCCTTTACTCCTCAATAAAGCTGATTTGTTTCTTTTTGGGAAGGTTTTGATGTTTTTATTTTAGAAAACAAACTGTTAATCATGTAAAATTTAGTTGTTATGATCATGTTGTCATTCTCCTGATTTCTCCTCCAGATGCTCCAAAGCTTCCCTCTGTGTCAGTGAGTCCCTCTGCTGAGATAGTGGAGGGCAGTTCAGTCACTCTGACCTGTAGCAGTGATGCTAACCCAGCAGCTAGTTACACCTGGTACAAGGAGGATGTCATCAATCCTCTCAGTTACCAAATCCAACATGTTTTCAGCTCCATCCTGCCCTCTGACTCTGGAAAGTATTACTGTACAGCTGATAATGACCTGGGACAAAAGAGATCTGAAAGCAGAACTATTGATGTGAAATGTGAGTGAAATATATTCATAAGCTGTAAAGACTTTTTGAAGAGCTGTGAGACTGCTGCAGGAATATGGAAAAAATTGGGTTACATATCACGAAGACCATGTTTGCAGTTTTTAGAAATACTGTTATTCTTTTTATTTTCAATGGTTGAGTGTGTGATCTGAACTATTTTTATGCATTTGAATAGAAAAAAAACTGAATTCCATGATTACAAAATCTCATTAGCACATTTTATATGTTTTCTATTCATAATAGAAGATAGAAAACATATCAGCTGAGAAAATGTACGATTTAAAGAAAAAATATTTGTTCATTCTGAATTTGATGACAGTAACTCAAGTCCAAAAATATGAATGGGGCCAACAAAAGGCTGGAAAACTAAGAGGTACTTAAAACATCTGGAGGAACTTGTTGCATCAAGTTAACTGGCAACAGTCTCGTAACATGTTTGGGTATAAAAATAAACTCTGAGAGACGCAGTTTCTCAGAAGTACAGACGGGCAAAGGTTCTTCAATCTGTAAAAACCTGTGACTACAAATTGTGGAAATTTTACAAAATTATCGTCCACGATGTAAAATTAAAGATTTTATGTTTTAAGACTCTGGATATCTGACCAACTACAGTACATGATATCATGAAATATTGAGAGAATCTAGAGAAATCTGTGTCCATAAGGTGCATTGACTGAGATGAATGTTGGATGCCTGTGATATTCAGACCCTCAAAAAGGTAAAAATGGCCCTGCTCCAACTATTTTGAGACATGTTGCTGACACCGAATTCAAAATTGGGTGTTTGCAGAGTTTGGCTAATCTTAGCAGCACAGACAGAAGTAGCCTTGGTTTCTTCCATGTTAGCATCCACATCTTGCTGCAGAATGGGATTAACGTGCCAGTGGGATGTCATTTGCTTCCTTTCACCCTCACTCCTGTGATATATAGTTTAATCCGACCATTTCCACTTTGAAAAAGTTCCGTGTTCATACAAATATTTGTGCAATTTCTTTTTAAGTAACAGACTACTTTATTAAGCTGAGAACATCAACTGCAGCTTCTCATTATACACAGTTATTGACTCAGGTTCTTTTATTCTTCAGACTGGACAGAGAAGACACAGACTCAGAGTTGTCAGAGTATTTATAATCATTTTATTCAGTCATTACCTTCTGGAAGGGAGATGTGCACGGTGCTAAGTATCTGCAGATCTGAAGCATTACAGGCCGGATGTGTATATTATAGTCTTCAAAGTAAAGCAGTTTCATTGAGTTTCCTCTAATATTGAAATCAAACAAATTTTTAGCTGAAGAAAAACCTGCAGACAGTTTTAACTGTGCTGTGAAAGGATAAGAGCTTTTCCATTCTCCAACAGTGTGTGAGTTCACTTCTCTTACTGCTTTATCCTCAGTAAAGCTGATTTGTTTCTTTTTGGGAAGTTTACAATGTTTTCCTTTTAGAATATAAGCTATTAATATTTGAAAAGTTGTTCTGTTTTTGTTATGTTTCTTCCTCCAGATGCTCCAAAGCTTCCCTCTGTGTCAGTGAGTCCCTCTGCTGAGATAGTGGAGGGCAGTTCAGTCACTCTGACCTGTAGCAGTGATGCTAACCCAGAAGCTAAATACACCTGGTACAAGGAGGATGAAGACTCACCTAAAACATCAGGACACAACTTCACCATCAGCAACATCAGACCTGAGCACAGTGGGAGTTATTACTGTGTGGCCCAGAACAGCAGAGGGACTCATAACTCCACCTTACAGCTGACTGTTGTCACAGGTAAATTTTACTCTCCTTAAAATGACAAGTGTAAAGTAAATACAGTATACACATTTATACAGTAATTAGTTTGGATGCTGATTAAGCATTAAAGAAAGAAAACAACAGTGTTTGATCTACAGCCATTATTTTAACCTCAAAACAAAACCATCGTTGTTTTCTTTCAGACAGTGTGTCTTCCAAAGCTCAGAGATGCAGAATATGAACTTTTAATATTTATTCAGATGTTTTCTGATTCTGTTTCTAATACACATTTTAAACATACTTTTCAACTTAACATTCAGCAATTATTTCATTTCAGCTCAAAATATCAGTTATCAGCATTCATACTGCAGTTTCTTCAGAAAATGCATTTTCTAGTATATTTATATAATTGTTATACTGTATACAATATTTTAAATACAGTTATTTGTTGATTTCTTTTACAGGAAAAACGTTTGTATGAGTGGATTATGACAATAAATGACTAATAGCATCACCTGGCAAACAATCTAATCTTCCTGCTGAGAAATCTCTGCCATGTATTTGTCTCTGTTTTAGGGAAATCAGAAATAATAATCATGAATATCATCAGGCTGACTCTGGTGGTCCTGATCCTGATTCCTCTGCTTCTCTTGAGTCTGTGGACGAGGTAAAACAATACAAACACTTTAACTCTCTTTTATTTTCCCATTAGACCTTGAGTTTGAAAGTTGAAAGTTCATTAGACCTTTATATTGAAGCTTTTATTTTTTTTATTACATCCAGGAGGAAGAAGCGCATCGTCTTAAAAACTGAACCAAATGAACCTGTAGAGATGACTGAGGTTTGTTTATTTACATTATTGGAGTTGGAGCAAGTGAGACTCAGCAAATGATTTATTATGAAATACATGCACATGTTTCATGACTGAAGCTGTTTCAGTCTGAGCATTTCATCTCTCTTCATTAGGTATACTCTCATCCTGACTGAATCCTGATGAATCCGTAAAAGGCTCTACACCAGCTGTTCCTGCTCCTCCTTGTCATCTGTCTGTGCTGCAGTTAAAGTCCAGTCAGGTTACAGCAGGTGTTCAGTTCATGTGTCACAAACAGCCCTTTTGTGTGTTAGACCATTAAAACTAAAATGTTTGCTTAATAAAACAAAGACTGCCACAATTGTAAATTTCTTCTTCTTCATGTATGAAACCTGTGCTGAGCAGCCTGTGGTGTTTTTCCACATTCAGCCAATCTAATGTCATTACAAAGAAATCTACTGAGCTTATACTCTGAATAAATATAAAAGATAAAATACAGAGACAATGCTGGGAGTTCTTTTTCTGTGCTTTGCTCCATAATCAAAATGATCAACAATTTCTATTAATTTACAGAAATGTTTTTGTGCCCACTATAAAAGACACAGAGATGTTCTTGTTTAATAGTATCATTTATACAAAAAATAATGTCAATCTTCTGTTATTTATTTCTGCAGTTCATCATTTAATGCTTTATCTGTTTCTTACTTCGGTGCAGTGTGGCAGACAGTGGGTAGAGTGAGCGATATGTTTGACACACCTGAGACTCAGGCTAAAAATGTTTAGCCTGAAAGTTCCCACATCATCATATTTAGTCAAAACAAGTCAGCATGTATTTGTTTTGTTTGTTTGTTTTTATTCAAGATACACTTTAGAAAAAAAAATGATGATGGAAAGATCTGTAATTCTTGTACATAACTACTGTGAAATCCCTTAAAGTCATTCTCACTCTCAGCCTGATGAAACTAAAAGACATTTGTTTTTCTACCTTATTTGTTATTTTGATCATTAAGTGGTGCTTAATGCTGGAAACCACTGTAAATTATGCCTGTGCATTTTTATGATGTCCTTGGCAAGGATTTAAAATTAAATGTAAAAATATTGCTTTGTATGTAAGAATTTGCATGTAAGGTTGTAAACATAAATACAGAATTGGAAAGACTTCAGGTTTTATTCTCACACTGAAACATCTCTGGCTTGTTTTGTTAAAAAGAAATGAGTTTGACGATGTTGTGGGTCTTCTCCTGTATGTGGTACGGGTCATATCACTGTCAGCTATTTTCACTGACTGAGTATTTTTAAAACAATTTTTATTTTCCTCTTTTGGACACAACTTTCTAACATTGTGGTTCAGGTCAGACACTTTAAGACTCACATTAACTCACATCAATAACATGGACTTTTAATAGTAAACAGAATTTATATGGAAATGACAGAAAAAGCGAGGCAGTGCTTCAAAGGAATGAATGGCCACACCTGCCATTCACAGCGACTAGTTGCACAAGTTTATGTCGGTCAGGGAAAGATTCCCCTCTCTCTGCCATCTGTTACGATCATCTTTCACCCTCACTTATAATTGTGCAAAATGATATTTTTGCACAATGTGCACAGGCACATTGTGGTATGTGCCTGACATTATATATGATATAATTGCTGATTATATAAACTTAAACTCTCAAAGATGGAACCTTATACCATTTTAAAATGAAGATGAATATCCTCCCCCATCTTTTATATATTTTTCAATCACTGTCAGTAGAAGTAAGTGATAATGGGTTTAGAGAGTGGGACAAATAGATTTCCTAATTCATCTGGCAGGTTATGAAACCTAGAATCATTTCAGTGTTCTGCAGCAAGGATAAGAAAGAGGAGGGATGGCTCTACCATGCTTAAGAAACTACTAACTTTGCAGCGCAATAAAGACTACAAGGCTAATGGAAAGAATCTGAGTTTAAATTATGCACCAATATTACACTTCAAGCAGTTATTGCAGATGGATTTCCTGCAGCCAAATTAGACATAAAATTAAACTGGAAAAGTTCAAAAGTTATGGCAGAAAGTTGTCAAATTATGTAAAATACAAATTATGCTGAAACTTTCAGATGATGCAGATATGATGAGACTTTTTCCCTAAAAACATTTGATTCCTGGATAAAGAAAGGACGACCTACATTTCATTCTTTCCAAAGGGTTTAAAAGGTACTATTACATCCAGAATTGTGCTCCTGTAAATTTAACAACAACAACAGAGTTCCATAAAATTTTAAAAGTTACTTTGAACAAAACCTTAACTAAAGAAATAAGTAAATTATACGATTTGCTCTGCGTTGCCAACATTAACAATATTTGATTTGTTAAAGAGAAATCTGTCTGAGGCAGGGATTAGACTATCAGAGGGAGCCTGGGGTAACATCTACAAATATCAATAGTCTTCAACGAACTCTCTGACTTGAAAGAGAATTTTTAGAAGAACGCGATGAGATATTTCAAAACCCCACATCAAGACAAATATAAGGACCCAAATGCTCAATGTTGCAGACAGTGCAGTTCAGGTGAGGAAAACCACTACCACATATTTTAAGATTACCCAAAACTTAAGCCATACTGGACTGACATTCAAGAGACATTAAGCACTGTATTCAAAAGAGAAAACCTCTCAACTTCAAGATCATTTTCATTGGATGTCCTTTGCTTGATGCTGAGGAGGGATATAAACTTACTAGTGTCACTATTGCCAGGAAGTAAAAAGACTTTTTCTAGAAAATGGTGAAGCCAGAGTCCACCAATATTTTCTTTGCAAGGGTTTAAAAAAAAGTGTATTTACTTTTTTTATATTGTTTACTTTGTTGCAGATTAAAAGGAATTGAAATCAGCTTTGTGAGTCCACCTTTACTGTATATTCTGCAAATATACAGACATAGTACATCGTTACACGTTTGTACACAGTCTCACACAGCTTTTGTTAGGCGCACTGCATTATGCCGGGCTCACACTGTGCGATTTTTGGCCCATTTTGAGCCGATTTTTGAGTCGTGCGACCGTTTTGGCGATCGGCCCGAGTTTGTCCTTCATCGTGCGTCGTGCGTCGTGTAGTGTACGTGGGGTAACGAGAAGCGATTAACACCTCACGACCAGCTCCCGATCATCAATCGCTTCCTCGCGACCGTCGTGAGGGTGTCACCGCAGCTTCTCACACTGCGCACGCGCAAACACAAATGTCAGCGAAAAAGACAGCGCAGCACGGCAGTGCAGCGTGTGACCTGGACACAAGCATGGAGGCACAACTTGTAGAACTTTGGAAAGCTCATCTGAGTCTTTTCGATGTGGCATCACAAAATTATCACGACCACAACAACCGTGAAAATAGTTGGATCTACACTGCTGCTCAATCATAGCTGCCTGATCAATGTTTTTCATAAAGTTGATGGTGGTGGTGTGCGTTTCTGTGTGAGTGAAAGACAGAGGCAGAGCGAGCGACAGAATTTCTGTTATAACCTTCATTTTATGAACGTACAGTTTGAGCACTCAGGTCGCATCAGAGCATCGGGCGTATAGTATGAGACCCTGCATCGTGACCTATGAACTTATAACCCCTGCGAGTCAATCGTACAGTTTGAGCAGGAGCTGAATCGCGCGACTGAAAAAATCGCACAGTGTGAGCCCGGCATTACAGTGAGTGTCCTGGCTTGTTTACTCCCACTAGTGCTGCTCATTTCAGGAGGTACTCCCTCTTGTGGTGTAACAGAGGAATAACTACTCTTCCAGCACTATGTCTCATTGGAGACTGGGGCACACAAATACAATATAGTAAATAAAAGATTGTGTGTGTGTGTGTGTGTGTGTGTGTGTGTGTCATAACTTTTTATTTAAGTTATGATAGAGTTGGAAAACAAGAAAACATGAACAATAATATCTTTTCTTTATCATATTTGACAATCAAACAGACAACGGTATTACTGAAAGCAGTGGTGTCACCCTTTGAGCTAATAACACCCTGATATACACATTGTGTACGTGCCTGACATTCTCCTTTTTTTACATTTGCCCAGGGCTCAAGTCTAAGGCACTAAGCAAAATTAGATTTTTGGGGCCTCTATTACTGTTCATAACAGAATTATTGCTCATTCGCACCGCCTACTTCATTGTCTGATTTGCAAAGTTCCAGCAGTGTTGTTTGCATCATCCTTTTGTCAGCCTGGCAAGTTTTTTACCCATCTATGGTTTTTAATCTGAAATGGTTTTAAATTCAACTGCAAGTGTGGGCTGGGGTTGATTTACACTTAATATTCAAAGTGATATAGTACTAACTGTAATACCGAATGCATAGGTCCACTAAAACAATAATAAAGTAAAGAAATAAAGAAATAACATTTTTAAAAGTTAACTGCTCTTGGGGGCCTTCCAGTGGTGACAGGAGGTATTTAGTTTGCTTATGCCTTGGGCCGACTCTAATTACAGTATGACATTGACATCAGAAATTACATCAACACCTTGAGATGACTCTAGGTATGATTTGGCACTATATAAGAAAATTGACCTGGAATGATTTGAATTAAGACTGCGTCTCACAGTAAATCAACAACAAGGTCCTGAGTTTGAATCCACCGTCTGGCCGGGGCCTTTCTGTGTGGAGTTTGCATGTTCTCCCTGTGTTTGTGTGGGTTCTTTCCAGGTACTCTGGCTTCCTCCCACAGTCAATGTGTTAGTGAGGTTAGGCTAATTAGTGATTCTAAACCCATAAGTGTGAATGTGAGCGCAAATGTAGTTTGTCTCTCTGTGTTAGCCCTGCAATAGACTGACAACCTATCCAGGGTGTACCCTGCCTCTCTCTGCCCTCTGATAAAGAACTAATCATGTAAAGGATTTCCATGATTATAAATGTTTTTCTATGAGCATTAAGTACGCGGCTGCTAGGTGACCCTCATGTGGGGCTCTCCTCAGCTCTTCCCAGGAGGGTGGCACGGTTGCCCCTCCGATGGTCCTCCTTGGGCTCTCGCACTCTGGGGGCCTCTGGATGTCTGGGGCCTGGATCTCCTTCATGCCTGCTTCATGCCCTGTGCGACGGGGCTATCGCTCCCCACACCCCCTAGCAGTTCGTTACATGGAGAAACCTTTTGAATACAAGCGCGCTCATCCACACAGCTGTGCACACAGGTGTACACGGGTGTTCACTGTTCAGACACAAACTACACCTTTCTTGGCTGCTACCTCAGAGCACATTGTGCGCTGTCGGTCTTGCACATTCAATATTTAGTATTTACTGTTATTTACACTTAGCTAGATTATTGCGATGGTGTTGTGTTTATTATGTTGCTCTCTTTTTTTGCTTGTTTTCTCTTCTTTTCTTTCTTCTCTCAACAGGTGATCCAGGTGATTTTTTTTCTCACTGTCCCTCGTCCCCTTCGTTTTTCTTTCCCTCCCTCTCTTTCTTTCTTTCTTTCTTTCTTTCTGCATTGCATGCTGGGAATGTTGTGGTGAAGTATGTAGTGACTCTTACTGAGTGATTGAGGACTTGTTTCCAACTTTTCTGTCTGTTGTGTCTTTTTTCTGATATTATAGATTCGATTTTTATACTGTGCGTAGTATTAAATTAAGTGTTACTGATTTTGCTGCGTGCGTAAAACCGGCTTTTTGCCGTTTGGCGTGCGTATCGCCAAAATAGACCTCACTAACCTTACAAGACAACATGGTTTTAAGATCATACCTACTTGTTCTTGCTCTGTAGAGGAGTGTGGTCTGGCGGTTGGTGAAATTGTGGGTCATAGCAGCATTAAATCTGCTCCTCGGATGAACAGCACAGTGGGGATTCTTGTTGACAGTGTGGAGAAGGCAAATAAAGTGACTGAGAAAGTTATTGTCGTGAATGACATTTGTTTTGTTGGTTTGTCCTCTCAGCACCCCTGTGAAAAAAAGTCACGATTGCAAATATTCCTCTGTTCATCAGCTTGTCTGGAGCAACCCCCTGGCTTATTGTGTAAACTTCAATCTTTGTTGACCAATTTTTTTATGGGATAACCGACACTGGATACCCCAGGCTGTGCTTTTTTTGCCCAAAGAGGAAGGTGGACAAGGGCTGGTTCACCTGGAGAGCAGAACTGCTGCTTTCAGATTGCAGTTTATTTAGAAGTACTTGATGGGAAGGGAAGAAGATGTTTTCTGGAAACCAGTAACTAGTGTTATTTTAAGAAGAATGGGAGAGTTGGGCTTGGACCATTTTCACATGGAAAAGACTGAAACCTACTTCTTCATTGTTTTGGCTTCTAGAGGAGCTGTTGCTCTTTGGGGCCCGGCTGGATTCACATGATGGTACAGGACTTACTTTTGCAAAAAGACTACTTGAGTCAAAGGTTCTCAAACTCAGACAAATTGTGGAGGTGGCTGGACCAGAAGTTCAGAACACAGAAGCAGCAGCATCTTTGGTTGGTTTGAAATCAAGTCGCATCATGAGGTGTATTCTGGGCTCGTGGCTTAGACGGTTAACTGCATTTGAAAAGGAAATGCTTTTGGACTATTCCAGTGGATTGGAGATTCCTGATGAAAGGGATCCTTTTCCAGGATTGGGATTGAATATTGATTTTACAGGCATGGCAGGACCACTGCTTGTGAACCAAAAAGACTCAGATTTTCACATGTTGAGTGGAAAACTGTTATATAGATTGTCTGTTCAAGGGTTAAATAAAAGGCAATTGAGTAGAAGAACAGATACTGTATGGAGAGAAAAGTTGAAAGTTGAGGATGGTGAAAAACCTCTATGACGGGTCTTTTATAAACCCCCTTTGACTGAGAGGTCAGGATTTTGCACGGGGGCATTGCTGCTAATAGTTTTGTGTCCAAGATTTAAAAAGGTGCAAGTGAATTGTGTCCATTTTGTCAGGAAACAAACAGTTTTTCACATGTTTCTTGAATGTAAACGCCTTGAACCACTGTTTGTTATATTGGAGTATGTCTTTGAAAAATGTGGAGTGGGTTGGTCTCCACTGGCATTTCTCTTTGGTGCTGGTTATACAAAAAAAGAGGCTTCAAAATGGAAGCAAAATATTCTATGTATAAAAGTAGAAAGGATAAGATTGATAATTTTTCAGAGACAAGGGCTGATACTACTTTCATTTTGCTGGTTAAATATAGAGTTAAAGCAGAGTTTCAGTTTTACTCATTGATGAATAATTTAACAGAGTTTTCTTCTTAGTGGTGTTTTAGGAATGTGGTGTGTTCTGTTATAGATGGCCATTTGTACTTCAGCCCTATGTTCATGTGACAGTTTTGTTTTGTGTTTTTTTTCCCTTTGTGACAAAACTTGTGATGTCTTGATGTTTATTTATTGGTAATAAATCTGTTGTTAAAAATCAAAAATCACTCTGTGAGTCACAGAGCAGAGCCTCATCAGTGTGGCCACATCAACAGTTTACCACTAACACCAAACAACTCATTTTCCTCTGAGCTCTCACACTTTGATAAGTGTAACAGTTTCCATGAACTGCAGCAGCTGCTTCAAATTAAACAGCCAGGTTCCTCAACCGCTCTCTAGTTGGAGCATGATCTCATTCCCGTTGTTGGCCTGTGGGTGGAAGCTGGAACCTGGAGAGATCCCACACAGACATGGATAGAAGATGCAAACTCCACACAGAAAGACTCCAGCTGGCTGATGGGTTAAAAAACATTAAATTGATGAATATAGTGAAAAAAATACAAATGTAAACAGGTCCAACAAGATTACATTTCAGGGTTTTTTCGGAGTTAACCCCGAAGGAGAACATCTACTTCAGCCCTGGAGGAGATATCATCTCCCCTTTCTGTCACGACTGGGGCAGCAGTCGTGTGGTGTATTGAAGGAGGACCCAATTTACAGACGGCGGTGGTGATGCGAGTGAATATTATTTACAGTGTGGTAAGTGGCAAACAGGAAATGTGGACACAAGCTAGACATAAACTAAAATGGGAAAACTAGAAACCAAACCTGCAATCATAATATACGGAGACACGGGACGAGGAGCAGCGAGCCGCTGAGAACACCAGATTACACAGACGAACCCACGAGGAGCAGAGGTAGATGCACACTATAAGTACAGACACAAGACAATCAGGAAACAACACAAAGGAGGAACACACATGACGAGACACAGGACTTCAAAGTAAAACAGGAAATCACAAACTGTGTTACAAACAAACTCAGGGCCACGAACGCCGCACCGGGAAAGCACACAGGCAGGAATAACAAAACACTAAGAACTAAAACCCTAAGAACTGTTGAACAAAATACCAAAATCAGAATAAACTATAACACAGGATGATAATGAGAACAGTAAACACAAAACGCTGAGTCTAATGACCCAGGACCATGACACTTGTGACCACAGTCAGGGGACCAACAGCGAGGAAAGCTTAACAAGGCCATCCCCAAACTGTTCCATTGTTTTTACATTTCCTACCACTTCATGGCTGAGTTGCTGTTGTTTCCAATCACTTGCAGTTTGTTATAATTCCACAAACAGCTGACTGTGGAATATTTAGTAGTGGGGAAATTTCATGACTGGACTTGTTGCACAGGTGGAATTATATCACGGCACAATGCTGGAACATTCTTTCACAGACACATGTTTGAAATCCTGCAGCTGGAAACACATTCATAAACACATGAAGACATTAAATGGATATCAAATATATCAAAGCTGAACTCATTTCCTGTCCATCTGCATAGAGCAAGAAACTGCTCTGGTTCTCACACCAAGAAATACAAAATTAGTGACACTTACGTTTTCTGTTTATTTTCATTTGGCTCATCTGCATATTAGTGCTGTGAACAGGAAGGAAGCTGGTATTTTATAATAGTTGGATTTCTTTCTTGTACTTGGAGAGAACAGCAGAAAGGTATCTCAGTAAAACAGCTCCAATGATCATTTTGAATCAAAACTCTGGTTCAGTCCTGAATGTAGGCGACACCGGTAAAATCCTTCACTCCCTGAGGATGTCAGAGGACTTTTAGTCATGTTCAGGTCACTGAAAAGAGAAGATGGATCTCTGAGAGTCACTGACCAAAGAGAACCATGGAAAACTGATATCCACCACAGCAGTGTGGATTTTGAAAAAGAGAACCTTACAGGAAGGTTAGAGTCTTTAAATACTTGTCCACACTGACCATTTGTTGAAGCTGCTTCTTATGTCAAACTAAATAAAGCTTATACCTTTAATTAGTTCCTGTTTTCATGGTTTTCAGAGTATTATTATAAGTAAGATCAGAGAAATTTGTTTGCTTTTTAAAAAATCAACCAACCATAAAATGTTTTCTATTTTTTTCTTTCAGTTTGTGATGTTTCAGTTTCCCCCAGTGGTGAGACTTTAGTGTTGCTGCTTCAGTACTGAGGACTCCACTGTCTGCATCCATCATCCCACCAATGCTCTTTGCACTGATCCATTTCAGCGCCACAGAAGAATCAGTTCATACAACTTAAAGAAAAAAGAGCACATGCTGAGAATAACATTATCTTTATTTTTTAATTGAACAAGTGAAGATAATCAAAGTGGATTAATAGTAATTTTAACTTCTGTGTTCACTTGCATTTATCCTACTGTGAACAGGAAGGAAGCTGGTATATTTAAACACTTCCTTTATCTGCCTGCAGACCACAGCAAAAGAAATCTTTAGACAACGTCCTTCACATTTGTAAGTAGAGCTGTTCTTTGATGGGTCTGATTCCTGGATACATTATTTACCTGCTGACGTGTTTTATTGTCTCTGAAGTCACACAGACAGATGAGAGGAGCAGCTATGAGATTAAATACAGCAGTGAGAGGATTTGTTGTCGTCGTTCTCTCTGTGTCAGGTACTGTGTGTCGACATTTACATTCACTGTTGTAAAAGACAAATGTAGAAAAGTTGAATTAAGTCTTTAAAATCAGGCTTAAAATCAGAGTTGAGAGCAAAAAATTAGGATTAAAAACGTTGGTTTTGTGAAAAATCAACATTTTCCTGGATGCTGTGGGTCCAAATTCCAGGTTATGGATTTTTCTATTTTTATTTATTTATTTTTTATTGTGACCAAAAGTTTCTATAGACTAAACATTACTTTTAAAAAAGTCGAAATGGAAACGACATGTATTTGTGGCAACTACATATAATAAATGACTAGACATCTGTGAACATGGAAACAACTTTAATTTTACTTGTTTTTCTGTCATGACCTGTAAACATGTACACGTTTAACTTGTTTCTAATGCGTCTTTATATTCGTCTTTCTGTCAATCTATAAAACACTCTGTGTCTGAAAATTGCTGTACAAATAAATCTGAATTGTCCTCTGTATGTTGTTATCTACCCTTATGCTATAGCTGCTCTAAAGAGTTTTCTCACTGTCTGCATGTTTGTTCTGCTTTTTCTTGGTTTCACAACTCGGCTGTGAACAGAGAGGAAAGAAAAGCACATTGTGACGTTTTCCTTCACAATAATTAAACGACTGCTGTTTGTGTGAAACTGAAGACTGAACAAAGTCAAAGCTCACTATACAGGGTGGGCCATTTATATGGATACACCATAATAAAATGGGAATGGTTGGTGATATTAAAGTCCTGTTTGTGGCACATTAGTATATGTGAGGGGGCAAACTCCTCAAGATGGGTGGTGACCATGGTGGCCATTTAGAAGTCGGCCATCTTGGATACAACTTTTGTTTTTTCAATAGGAAGAGGGCCATGTGACACATCAAACTTATTGGTAATGTCACAAGAAAAACAATGGTGTGCTTGGTTTCAACGTAACTTTATTCTTTCATGAGTTATTTACGTTAAGTTTCTGACCACTTATAAAATGTGTTCAGTGTGCTGCCCATTGTGTTGGATTGTCAATGCAACCCTCTTCTCCCACTCTTCACACACTGATAGCAACACCACAGGAGAAATGCTGGCACAGGCATCCAGTATCCGTAGTTTCAGGTGCTGCACATCTCGTATCTTCACACACGACGACCAATCCACTTTCCAGGAAACTGTTCATCTAGGAATGCTCGGACCTGGCACCCATAATGTGGTGGTGCACCATCTTGCTGGAAAAACTCAAGGAACGTGCCAGCTTCAGTGCATAAAGAGGGAAACGCATCATCATGTAGCAATTTCAAATATCCAGTGGCCTTGAGGTTTCCATTGATGAAGAATGGACCCACTATCGTTGTACCCCATATACCACACCAAACCATCACTTTTGTTGTTCCAACAGTCTTGGAGAGATCCATCCAATGTGGGTTAGTGTCAGACCAATAATGGTGGTTTTGTTTGTTAACTTCACCATTCAGATAAATGGTGGGCTCTTGCTGAATGAAGCTAGGACAGCCACTGATCTTTCTTCATTAATAACAGTTTTCTTGCGTCCACATTTTGGCAAATCCAACACTGAACCAGTTTCACGAAACTTAGCAAGCAGTTTGCTAACTGTAGCATGGGGGATGGGTGGTCTCGTAGGGTGTCTTGCATTGAAATCTGCTGCAATGACCCGGTTACTGCGTTCACCAGATATCAACACAATTTCGATCTGCTCCTCACGTGTTAACCTCTTCGACATGTCAAGATAAGATAAGATAAGATAAGATAAGATAAGATAACCTTTATTAGTCCCACACGTGGGAAATTTGTTTTGTCACAGCAGGAAGTGGACAGTGCAAAAGTTATGAAGCAAAAATTAGAATAAAATAAAATAAGAATAAATACAGTACACAACTGTACAGAATAGAATAAAATAAAATACTATATACAGTAGAATAAAATAGAATAAAATATACAATAAGATAAAAATAGAATACAAATGCTATATACAACTGAGTAAAAATACAACGATGCCAGAAAAGATTATTGCACTTAGTCTTATTGCACATGTGTGGATGTGTGTGTTTGATCAGTTAAAGTCTTTGTTGTGGAGTCTGACAGCAGTGGGGAGGAAAGACCTGCGAAATCTCTCCGTCCCACACCGTGGGTGCCGCAGTCTCCCACTGAAGGAGCTGCTCAGTGCTGTCACAGTCTCATGCATGGGGTGGGAGATGTTGTCCAACAGGGATGACAGCTTAGCCGCCATTCTCCTGTCACTCACCACCTCCACTGGGTCCAGAGGGCATCCTAGAACAGAGCTGGCCCTTCGGATCAGCCTGTTCAGTCTCTTCCTGTCCCCAGCAGAGATGCTGCCGCCCCAGCAGACCACGCCATAAAAGATGGCTGAGGCCACCACAGAGTCATAGAAGGTCTTCAGGAGTGGGCCCTCCACTCCAAACGACCTGAGTCTCCGCAGCAGGTACAGTCTGCTCTGCCCTTTCCTGTAGAGGGCGTCTGAGTTATGAGTCCAGTCCAGTTTGTTGTTCAGATAAACACCAAGGCACCTGTAGCTGTCCACAGCCTCAATGTCCATACCTTGGATGTTCAGTGGTTGCAGTGGAGGATGTTTGTGCCTGCGGAAGTCTACCACCAGCTCCTTGGTTTTACTGGCATTGATCTGGAGGTAGTTCAGCTGGCACCAGTCCACAAAGTCCTGAGTCAGTCCTCTGTACTCCTTGTCGTCCCCATCAGTGATGAGGCCGACTATTGCAGAGTCATCAGAGAACTTCTGCAGGAAGCACTGGGTGGAGTTGTGGGAGAAGTCTGCAGTGTAGATGGTGAAGAGGAACGGAGCCAGAACCGTTCCCTGTGGGGCCCCCGTACTGCAGACGACCCTGTCCGACACACAGCCCTGAGTCCTCATACTGTGGTCGGTCGGTGTAGTAGTCCACCAGAGGTGGTGGTCCACTCCAGAGTTCTCCAGCTTGTCCTTCAGAACCGAGGGAAGAATAGTGTTGAAGGCACTGGAGAAATCAAAGAACATGATTCGCACAGTGCTCCCAGCGGTCTCCAGGTGAGCGAGGGAACGATGTAGGAGGTGAATGACGGCATCATCCACTCCAATGCCAGGCTGGTAGGCAAACTGAAGTGGGTCCAGTGATGAGCTCACAAGGCGCCGAAGCTGAGCCAGGACCAACTGCTCCAGGGTCTTCATCAGGTGGGATGTCAGAGCCACCGGCCTGTAGCTGTTGAGGTCCTTGGGGCGTGAAGTCTTTGGCACTGGTACAACACAGGAAGTTTTCCAGAGCTGTGGGACTCTTCCCAGCCTCAGGCTCAGGTTGAAGAGGTGCTCCATCACACCACACAGTTGGTCTGCGCAGGACCTGACGACCCTCGAGCTGATGCCATCTGGACCCGCTGCCTTCTTGGCTTTAATCCTCCTCAGTTCCCTCCTAACCTGGGTGGTTGAGAGAGACAGGCTGGAGCCTTGTGTTGAGTGTGTATTGGATGCTGTTGTTGGGGGTTGGGAGGAGTGAGCAGGGTGAATAGAGGAGGTGTGAAGTGTCTGAGGTGGAACAGCAGCAGTGGGGGTGGGTGAGTCTGCAGCCGATGTTGGAGACTGCCTCATGGCTGAATCAAATCTGTTGAAGAAATGATTCAGTTCATTTGCCCACCTCACATCCCTCCCAGGCAGAGAGTTCTGATGTTTGTGGCCCGAGATGGTTCTGAGGCCTCTCCAGACTTCACCAACGTTGTTTTGCTGAAGCTGGTTCTCCATCTTTTGCCTGTAGCTGTCCTTCCCATTCCTTATCAGTCCCCTCAACTCTCTCTGCACCCTTTTCAACTCCTCTTTGTCTTTGGATTTGAAGGCCCTCCTCTTCTGCTTGAGGACAGCTTTAATTTCTGGAGTAATCCAAGGTTTGTTGTTGGAGAAACACCGTACAGTCCTGGTAGGTACGGTGTTATCCACACAGAAATTAATATAGTCAGTAATGCATGTAGTAAGGCTGTCGATGTCCTCTCCGTGGTCGTCACAGATCACCTCCCACACAGTCAACTCAAAACAATCCTTAAGAGCCTCCTCGCTCTCCTCCGACCATCTCTGCACTGTGCGGGTGGCTGGTGGCTCCCTGCGCTTTTCCTGCTCCCTGTCAATGGCTGTGAACAAAGAGAAACTTGTAAATAACTCATGAAAGAATAAAGTTACGTTGAAACCAAGCACACCATTGTTTTTCTTGTGACATTACCAATAAGTTTGATGTGTCACATGCCCCTCTTCCTAATGAAAAAACAAAAGTTGTATCCAAGATGGCCGACTTCTAAATGGCCACCATGGTCACCACCCATCTTGAGGAGTTTGCCCCCTCACATATACTAATGTGC
Source organism: Oreochromis niloticus (assembly GCF_001858045.2). NCBI lineage: Eukaryota > Metazoa > Chordata > Actinopteri > Cichliformes > Cichlidae > Oreochromis > Oreochromis niloticus. Next base: position 6,768,838 of record NC_031971.2, read on the forward strand.
CACAAACAGGACTTTAATATCACCAACCATTCCCATTTTATTACGTTGTATCCATATAAATGGCCCACCCTGTAGATTCACTTTTAACATTAGAAACTAATTAAAAGAGTGTAAATATCCGTCCATCCATTGTCTTCTACGTCTACAATTCAGGGTCAAAGGGCAGCACTATCTATCACTATCAAAAGGCCACCAGTCTGTTGCAGGGCTAACACAGAGAGACGGGCAGCCTTTCATACTCACACCTATCAGCAAATTTACAATCACTAGGTAACCTAAACCCACTAACTGGTTGTCTTTGGACTGAGGGAGGAAGCAGGAGTAGTGCAGAGAACTCATGGAGGCACAGGGAGAACAAGGCAATGCAGGGCAAGTTAATTCATATAGCACAATTCAACAGCAAGGTGATTCAAAGTGCTTTACAGAGACATTAAAAAACAAAAACAAATAAAAAGCATGATTTAAAATGGAAAAAAAAGAAAAGAACAGTAGATAAAATCAGTAGTTAAAATGTAAGTTTTGAAATTTAAGCTTAAAAGTAAAACAGTGCGGATTTGGTGCTTTATTCAAATGCAGCTGAGAACAGGTGAGTCTTCAACCTGGATTTAAGTAAACTGAATGTTTCAGCTGATCTGAGGCTTATCTGGGAGTTTGTTCCAAATATATGGATAAAAAAAACCAGATCCAGATGAGCTGAGGGATCTGGAAGGTTCATACTGGGTCAGGGGATCACTGTATTTTGGTCCTAAAACATTCAGAGCTTTATAGACCAGCATCAGAAATTTAAAGTCTATCCTCTGGCGGACAGGCAGCCAGTGTAAACATGTAAACTTGACACAAAAAGGCCCTGACCAGTTTGTGGATTTGAACCCAGGACCTTCTTGTTGTGAAGCAAGAGTGCTAACATGTAATATGTGTAACATGAGTCTCTATTCTTTCGGTGATAACCACATGCTGTCTCAGCAACAAGCACTTACTTGTCAGTTCACAGTCACTGTGTTACAGCCTCCTGCTGTCAGCTCTGCTCCTCATCACACACACTCCTGGTCCCAGTGACCCACACTCCTCTGGCACTGCCCCTGAACTCTCTACTCCACCCCTCCCCCTCCCCTCCTGTGGTGGTTGGGTGTGGTTTGTGGCTCACACAAACTACACCCAGCCACCACAGTCTGTGTTATGAATATTTTTAGAAGCCCTTTCTGTCCCCTGTGGATACACCAATAGGAAATGTGATGATCAGATCTGTTGTAGTGGCAAAATTGTTGTAATTCCACGCCACGCAAAAAAGTGGCTACCTACTTGTTTAGAGACTAAAGGTGTGAGCGAAAATGTGGAAAGAGGTAGGGAAAAAATAACAACATGTACAAGAATTAGAATCGGCTGTGTGGCACTGTTTTATCCTTCCAGCCAACAAGTATTAATAACAGCATGTGGCAGAGATTGAAAAAAATAATTCTTCAAAGAAAAGGAGATAAACACAACACAGTACCAGGAATAAAAGTCTAAACAGAGGCACATTGTGAACACGATATGAATTCTAATTAACTGCTAGACAGTTTGAAGTTAACAGGAAAGATCAGCAGGAGTTGGCGCGCCTTCAAGCAATGAGTCCAGCTGTAGGATTTGAAACCAAGCCAGTGCGAGAAAGGTAGCGTTACTGATTATAATTGCTGGACTTCAAGCTATTGTAGTGTAAAACACATTTGTTTATGACGAGCTGGGCGATAATGAGAAGTTTGACAGAGTTAATGAAAAGTTTGAGGCTGAACTGATGTTGGAAGGAGCTATAAAGATTTGTCAAGGATGTGAGTTGTCACAGCAGCATGTTAAGACATTTAGTGAAATGGCAGGCACCAGATACTTCACAAGGTTAAAGCTGAATGAAAGCAGCTGAATGAAAGCAGCACCAAACACTGTACCTTCAATAAACCATTTGGCAGATACTCTTTCCTGAGACTACCAATGGAACATATAATAGAAGGACTCTAAGGTGTCTGAGTTTATGTAGATGACATAAATATCCGGGGCTGTAAACGCAAGAACAAAAGAGGAGAGACTGATCAGGATATTTGAGCAGGTTCAAAAATATGGACTTAAGCTCAACAAGAGCAAATGTTGGTTTGCAGTGCAAGAAATTGTGTTTTTGGGAGACAAGCTCTCAGCACAAGGAGTTCAGCCTCATCAAGAAAATAATCGAGGCAGTGCTGGACATAAAGATCCACAGACAAGACAGGAGTGCTTCACTGTTATGCTTGTGCCATTTGCCATATTGTTTTGTGTTTGTTGTTTTAGTGATATATATGTTTAAAAACAGCCTAAAAAAGTGAGGATGTGATCTTTTTTTCATTGTTATCTTCTTCAAAGATAAGAAGATAAACAAAACAAGGATGACAAAATAAGTGGACCAAAATTTCACACTTCAAACAAACGTAAATGTGTGATGGAGAGACAGGAAGATGGCAAATAGTTCACTAAAAGTTCATAAAACAAAATACAAAGCAAAAAACACACAAACAAACAGGAAAGCTTGTTAGAAAAGATAATGAGACATGACACCAAGCTGAAACATCTAGAAATAATAAATAATAAAAAATTATACCATAACTATTTATTTCTATGAATATAAATCAGTGATCTTGTCATTGATCAGTTTGATGTCTCTTTGTCTTTGAACTCGTTGTTAACTGAAGGTTTTAACAGTGATTGTGGTTTCTGATGTGCTCTGTGTTACAGTGGTACAGAGTCAGGATGGCTGGGGAGTGACTTACACTTCTACTCAGATCTGTGCTGTAAAAGGATCAACAGTGGAAATAAAATGCAGCTACACATACCCATCCAGGACACAATATCAAATTACTAAAGTTCAAAAGAAACTGTGGTTTACTAAAGGAACCAATCATAATCCTGTGGATCTGAAATCAGACCCAGACTACACAGGACGAGTGGAGTATCGTTCTAATCAGAAGGACTGCACTCTGAGAATCACAGAGCTGAGAGAGAGCGACTCAGCTGTGTACAAGTTCAGATTCATAACAAACCAACAAGGAGGGAGCTATACTGGTTCACCTGGAGTCACTTTGACTGTCACAGGTAACATTTTATTTGAATTCATTATTTGGTTCCAGATACAGTTTGCACATATTTTAAGAACATAAACTGAATTTGTGTTGTTTCCTCATGTATGCAGATCTCCAGGTGCAGGTGATCACATCACGGCACCAACAGGATGGTACCCAGGTACAGCTGAAATGTCACAGCAGCTGTCTGCATGATCGTCCTTCCTATGTGTGGATGAAGAATGGGCAGGTCACCCTGAGAGAAACATCTTCTACTCTTCGGTATTTGTTATTTCCTGAAGACAACATTTCCTGTGCTCTAAAAGGACACGAGGAGTTTCCCTCTCCATCAGTGTGTGAGTTTATTCAACAGACTTTACTAACATGTGGAGCCTGAACATGTGATCCTGCATGTTAACTCCATGTAACTCTGGGCTTCTTGTTGATTCAAAGTGCTGCTGTTTTAAAAAGAGCAAGTTTTATTGATGGTTGGCTCTGAGATATCCAGGAATGTTCACAGGATTCAAACCATCAATAATCCAGATTTCTCCACACAGAAATATATCTTACCTCGAGTGTGGCCATAAGTTTGTTTCTCCTCACAATCACATTTTCTCAAACACATTTAAAAGAAAATGAGTTTGCTGCATGAATTTCTTCACATGGAAATATTTTTGACCAACATGGCTTCAGTTTTATGTCTCACATTATTACTGTACAGTATCAACATCATCAGTGGAAGCAAACATTTACTGAATTCCTCAAAATAAGGAAGAAAATACAAGTTGTTTTTTTTTTCCAAAGATTTATTGGCCTTTCCAAAAGTATTTTTGAACAACGAGAACAGAGAAAAATAAATGTATTAATAATCTATGCTCATCGTATATGAACAGTGTGGGAAAAAACACATATAGTTATACATACTCGTCCATGTAGATACATTCAGATATTGTTACAAAACAAAGACACAGAAGAAAAAATAAAACAAACAAACAAAAAACAAGGGAACAGTCAGTGCTCCAAGAACAGGTATAACACAGTGAGACAATAGGTTTAAGTGTGCTATTCCAGGGCTTCGGGCTGGAGTTTAGTCCAAGGGTGTCAAGTTAGAGAGGCATCCGACCCAACGGCTGCAGCAATAAGCTGTGTCCTCTTCCGTTCCAGTCCATCTAATTTCACATCTCCATCTCCTGCCCTTCCATTGAACAGACGAGCACTTGCAAGCCCCCCGGGTTCTCTTCAACAGCCACAACACTGTCTCCCATACAGGTTAAATGGGTATAGTCATATCTGTTCACTATCGATCATCTCCTCACATTCCAAAAATGACAAAAAAAAAAAAAAATTCCCCCACATTTTTTTTTTAAAGGAAGCATGTTTACCCTTAATCATAGACGTAAGTTTCTCCAAAGCAAGGGATTTCGACAGTGTCGACAGCCAAGTTCTCAAGTGTGGTCTAGTAATGGATCTCCATGATTTGGCTATGCTATATTTTGCCTGTAAAAGGCAAACGATTGTGGTTTTTTGGTGAACTTTGCTCAGCTGGATATTAGTGGGGAAAATCCCTAGGATACATAGTTTAGGACATGGATTCAGCTTAACACTTGTAATATGCGCAATTACATCTAAAACTTCTTTCCAAAACTTTTGGATTTCTGAACATTCCCATATGCAATGCATCAGTGTGCATTTTTTCCCCACATTTAACACATGTCTGGAGTTTTGGGGTCAAATTTGTTTAATAATGTTGGGGTGAGATATGTTCTCATTAGCCATTTATTGTCACGGCGAGTGAGATGAGCCGTGTAGAAATAATAAAGGAGGATCCAATCGCAAGCAGTAGTGAAGGTGAGAGGGTGGTTTATTAAACACAAAATAAAAATGGACAACGGGCAAACGGAACAAAGACTGAACTATACTGGGAACAAACTGACTACAGAACACGAACCTGAACATGAATGAGAGCGAGCAGAAACAGATGGCGGTAGACAGCAGAGAAACACAGATGAAGCAGGGTGGATACACAGACGGACCAGCAACTACAAACACAGAAGACGTGACTTAAATACACACAGGGAAACACAGGGAGATTACACACAGGTGAGGAACACAGCTGGGAGTAATCAACAAGACGAGACAGAGGTAAAACTGAACACACTCACATGAGACGCAGACCTTCACAATAAAACAGGAAACAAGAACATTACACAGAGATGCAGACTCGACACTGAGAGACAGAAAATGACACATAGAACTAAACCCACACACAACATGAGAACACAAATCCTAACCACAAATAAACAGAAACATGGAACTCAAATAATAATCTATCATCATCATAATCATCACCACCACCACCAGTATTACAGGGAAAAATCCATCATTCAAAACCAAAACATAACAACTCAAAATACTGGGTCACACCAACCCAGAACCGTGACATTTATACTGCATTAGTTTAAATTGGGTGTTTATAGATTGTGTTTGGGCTTTCAAGCAGGCTTTTTGCCATTCCTCTGTGGTTATTCTACAGAGGAAGTCTTGACACCATGCAAGTCTTTCTTTTTCTGAGGATGTTTGAGAGCCGTCTCTGAGGTTCCTGTAAAAACGGGATATTAAACCCTTCTTCAGCTGATGGTTTATTGCTATGTCCTCTAATGAGTTTAGAGTGGGCAGTGTTAGGGATTTTTGAGTTTTTGAAATGAAGCTTCTGATTTGAAGAAATTTGAAGAAATGTTTAGTTGGAATGCCAAATTTCTGTGTCAAGTCATTAAAGCACATTAGGGTGTCCTTGTCAAATAGGTCTGCAACTTTGCACAAACCTCTGACGGCCCACATTTTAAAACCCAAATCTTTCCAACTGGGTTCAAAGGCCTTATTGCCCCAGATAGGCCAGAATTGGGATAGTGCTGGTATTTCATTTTTAAACTTGAGTGCATCGAACCAGACACGGATGGTATTTTTAAGAAACGGGTTCGATGTATCTTTCAGCAGATCTTTATACTTTGCGGAGTACAGGTAAGTGCTGAGCGGTAAGGGAGTAGTGCTTGTCCTTTCTAAATCTACCCAGGGTAAGGTTGTCGTTGAAAACCAGCATGAGGCCGCAGAGAGCTAGGCAGCCCAGTAGTACCATTTGCGGTTTGGAACACCCAGACCTCCCCTGTCTTACGGGAGATATAGTAATGAAAGGCGTAGTCTGGCTCGTCTGTTATTCCAAATGAATTTAATGAATATTGTTTTTGCCTTTGTAAAGAAGTCATCTGGAGGGCTGAATGGCTTGGAAGAGATATAGAAATTTTGGGAGAACGTTCATCTTGAGAATATTTACGCGTCCAATCAGAGAGACTGGGAGCATTGACCATCTATTGAATGAGTCAACAACAGAGCTGATTGTTGGAGCGTAATTTGCATGTACCAAATCACTGATTTTTGGAGTGATTTTTATACCTAGATGGGTAAGACTGTCTCTGGCAACTTGGAACATTGTTTGAATAGGTGGTTTAATTCTTTCAGAATGTTTAAAGAAGAGGATGGCCGATTTGGATTCATTAATTTTATAACCGGAGATGTTGCCAAAGGAGTTGTTGTTTTGAGTAGCTGGGAAACTGAGCTCTTTAATTTGGACAGCATTAAAATAATGTCATCTGCGAACAATCCAAGAAAATACAAGTTTACATTCTTCTTTTTCACTGTGATGATACAGACATAAAAACTATGAAGTAAAATGATTTTGAATTTATTCTAGAAAATAACCTTTATTCTTTATATGGATCTCACTCAGCTTACATCAGTGAGGAATAATAATTTGTGCTTTTTAAACATGAAATATAAAGAACATGTCAAATGTATTCATCATTTAGCTCAACCTATGCAGTATATTAATCACTTATATTATTTTTTCCATAAAAATAACATTAAAGACTCACCTCTCATCATGATTGGTCAATCAGAGACATTATTCCAGTTTTTCCGACACATTCCAGACATGTTCTTGTTTGATGAATTTCCAACAGTTTAGGTTCAAACATATAAGAGGAATATTCTTCTAGCTCCAGTTGACACATTTTTATCATCACCTGCAGTTTGAGAAATGAAATCTATAATTGTGAAAAAAACTTGGTGGCTCTCCTTCAACCCCATCCTGCCCTCTGACTCTGCACAGTATAAGTGTACAGCTAAGAATGACCTGGGGAAGAGGACGTTTGAATCTGTTTTTATTGACATGAAATGTCAGTAAATCAACTTTAATAACATTAATTTCTCTTGAATAGATTCACTTAATTCCTTATGTCATTATTCATTGCATATTTAACCTAGTTGAAGTGCAGTGCTGTCTAAACTAACAGTAAAATATGTTAATAATTCTTCTGAAGCATTCAGTAACTGTCTGTATTTTATGGAAATGTCTATATTGTTTGAACTTTTTTTGACAGCAACAAAAAAGCACCAAGTGCACAAAAAAGGAACAATTTTTACTGTTGATTGACATCACTGTGATGTTCCTGTATTTTATAACAGCATGTTACCTCACATACAGGAACGATGACTACAAAATTATGTAAAACAGCATTTCACATAATTTTGTGAAGACTCACAATAACCATGAGGGGATCTTCTTATATATACAGGCAGTCACAATACTTATATTTAATGTTGTTATTAGCATTAATTTGTATTGATATTATCTCCTCCAGATGCTCCAAAGCCTCCCTCTGTGTCAGTGAGTCCGTCTGGTGAAATCACAGAGGCCACTTCAATGACTCTGACCTGTAGCAGCGATGCTAACCCAGCATCTGCATATGTCTGGTACAAGATGAACAATCAAACACCTGTCAGTACAGATTCACAGCTCTCCTTCAAGTCCATCCAGCCTGCTGACTCTGGAGAGTATTACTGCACAGCTGAGAACAGGCTGGGAACATCAACACCTACAAACATTTCTGTTGATGTGAAATGTGAGTCATGAGTGTCAGTGTTTGAGATTTTCAAATCATTACATTCATTTTGATTCACATTGTCTATAGTGTCCTATTTAAGATGCTGGGTAAATAATGTTGTTTGCTAATCAACTAAATGGTGTGGCTGAGATTTCATCATTATCTCATCAATAATTCGACCTTTCAAGGAAATAAAACAATGATATTGTGTCCCTTTGCTTTTTCCTCCTCCAGATGCTCCAAAGCTTCCCTCTGTGTCAGTGAGTCCCTCTGCTGAGATAGTGGAGGGCAGTTCAGTCACTCTGACCTGTAGCAGTGATGCTAACCCAGCAGCTAGTTACACCTGGTACAAGGAGGATGAAGACTCACCAAAAACATCAGGACACAACTTCACCATCAGCAACATCAGGCCTGAGCACAGTGGGAGTTATTACTGTGTGGCCCACAACAACAGAGGGACTCATAACTCCACCTTACAGCTGACTGTTGCAGCAGGTAATCATTGACATTCAGCTCATGTGGATTTAATGATGACGGCAGTGAGGAGGATATCTCATCCAACAGCTGGAAGCTGCTCGGTCACCTCAAAGATCACACTCTCCACATTTTTACATCCTAGACTTTTGTCCTCTTCATTGTTGGTGATATTAATCTGCTGTGTTGCTTTTCTGTATATAAAACATCTGTTGCTCTGAGGAGGAGTTTTGGCTGCATTGTTGGGTTCTTCTGGCAGTGTTTGACTTTAACTTCCACTTGACTGATGGCCTTTCTTCACAAAGTATCCTCCTCACTGCATGAGCTCAGAGGTTAACAGTTAATAGTAGAAGTTAAACATGTAGACAAAGTTACAATTGAAAGCTGCTGAAACTGCAGCAGTACTGTTCTGTACTGGGAATGAGTTTTGTAGCAGTTGTTGACATATGATATATGACTCTACAGACTTAGTGTTACTTTCTGTACTCAGGAAGTGATGCTGGTTTAACTTCACATTTAATTGTAATGTTTCTGTTTTTCTCACATGAACTTCTGACATCAGCAGTGGTGTAGCAGGAGTCTGGAGGAGGATATGTCTTCCTAAAACTTTGTTCATTAAGTGCTCAAATTTTCAATGCTGGGATGGCACCAGTTAACTCATTGTGCTGAAGGACTAATCTAAGTTGTCTAACTCTGACTATATGCCAGTACATCAGTGATCAGAGCACCGCTTTAACTGTTCTAACCTGCAGTAACTCTACTTCATGTTACAATCAGGTAACTGAGGTCATAAAATAAGGAAAGCATTACTTGAGTTTCAGTGAACTCAAGTCTTACAGTAGCTTATTTTACTGACTATTCATGCATGAACAAGTTCTTGTGCAGTTTTACAAAGAGTACAATTATCTAAAATTCAGGCACAGTAACATTTATTCTACAATGTTGTGGCTTAACTTGATGTCGTGCCTGAATCGACTCTGTGCTCAGTTGTTGTAATGCTAACTTAACTGTCAGTGTTTTATTTGGATCTTTGTTTCCACAGGAGCAGGAACATTAGAAGCTGCTGGAGTAACTGCTGCTGTTCTCCTGCCTGTCATATTCTTCTCTGTCTTCCTGTGGATTCAGTGAGCAGATCTGTTACATTATTGTTTAGAAGATAAAGTTTGATTTTAACAGTTTATAAATGTCATTATTTTGTTCATCATTAATTGTCCCAACCAGAAAAAAGAGGATGTCCAAGGAACCTGTTAAATCTGAAGACAGAGCCAACAACAGAGAACAGGTGAAAACAGTCACATCAGTGTTGTACAAATAACCAACATTGTGGTTTTAAACTTCCTGTTGGACTCACAAATCCTTCTTTGCTGTTGTTCTTTAACTCAAATACATTTGATCACATTTGTAGCCGAGATCTTTTTTTCCTATACAGTGTTTACCTGATCAGAGACAGCCAGAGGAGCAGGATGATCTTCAGTATACCAGCATCCACTTCTCCAATAACCAGGCAGATCCTCTCTACTCCAACATCAGAGCAGCTCAGCCTCACAGACACATGCTGGAACAGGAAGTTACTGAGTACACTGCTGTTAGATTTAACAGAGGCAGTGCAGCCAAGAGGTGAGAGAGACTGTCCTCTCATGTCTAAGAAACAAACTCACTGCTTTTACTGCTCTTTTTCACCATTAATGGAAATGATTTCAGTTGATGCTATATCCTCCAAATCATGAAATGTTCTTCTCTGTTTTCAGAGATAGAAGTCAGGAAACAGGAGAGTCTCCATGTGCACTGTACTCCACAGTCAACAAAACCAGATGAAGGGACGGGTTGATGATGATGATGTGATATTTATGTAGACTCAGTGTAGTTAAGCTCAATTGTAGTTAAGTGGTTTTTAAAATAGGTGAAAATTTCTTATATTGTTATGTTTAGTCGAAAAATGTTACTGTGTTTTCCTCTTTTTTTGTATAGTTGTTGTTTTTAAATATCACACTTTTAATAATAGACCAAGATCTGAGTGTATACAAAATGCAGGTTTTAAATGAAGAATTGTTTTTTAAGGGACAAGCAGCTATCCAGACGTCTTGATGCATTCTCAATCATCCAGGAAAGTAAATCTCCAAAAGTTGAATCTGTTCATCTGGACGTAGCGTGTGGGCTGGTTTTAGTCATTATGCAAATGTACTGTTTATAAGATTGCGGAAACCTGCAGTCAGCTGAGACTGAAGAAGTCACTTGGATGAGTGACGAAACGTTTCTCCCACAAAACGCTACGTCCAGATGAACAGATTCAACTTTTGGAGACAGCTATCCAGACCTACCTGGATGTAGGAATCCAATAAAGTCTTTTCACAACAGACATGTCAAAGTGGATCAGCTTCCTCACTTTGTTCAGTGATTTCACTCATCTAAATCAGACCATGGATCACACTTTGCTAACTGTACAAGTCTCAGATTTAATTATTCTGAAACTAAGTTTAAGCTTCCCAGAACTTTTTGTTGCAAGTTACATTACTGATATAATAAAGATAAAATGTTTGTATTGTTCATCCACAAGTGCAGTCTCTGGCTCAAACACAGAAGCTTGGTATGTTTGGTTGTCAGTCCAGACATTACTGCTTGAATGCCTGTCATGAATTTAGCTAATCCAAGTGCAATTGCTTGAAGAAAGTCTTTAACATTGTCCCAACTTCCATTAAGTACAGTTGCTGCAGATGTGGGCTGGATATGCTCATCTCTCCTGGTGTCCTGCAAGGAAACAACCACATTCTTTAGAATAAAAAGTTATATTTAGTCTACTTATTTCATTTATCTGCGGCCAGGTTGTGGGAGAAGCAGCCTAAGCAGAGAACTCAGACCTCCCTCTCCACAGCCACCTCCTCCAGCTTATCCAGGGGAACTCCATCAGGTCCTGGGTCTGATCCAGGGCCTCCTCCTGGTTGGACACGGCCAGTACACCTCACCTAGGAGACGCCCAGGAGGAATCCTTGTCACATGCCAGAACTACTTTCACTGGATCCTTTCGATGTGGAAGAGAGAAAAATACAGAGAAACAAACAACAGTCATATGACCTCCGATGAGCACGTGCTTTGGCAACAGTGGGAAGGAAAAACTCCCTTTTAAAAGGAAGAACCCTCCAGTAGAACCAGGCTGAGGGAGCACCAGCCATCTGCCAGATCCACTGATAGTGGTCTTCTTACTATTCCACAGACCTGTTTGAAAACAAAGGGGGATTGCGCTTTTCAAACTCTAGCTCCAATATTGTGGAACAGTTTAGCTCCCTCACTACCCACCATCACCTCTGTGGCTTCTTTTAACCTCCTAAGACCCGAACTCTTTCCTGGCATGCTTTTTAAATTTTTCTTTGCTCTTTGGGCTGATTAGGACCTGATGAATGTAAAAACAATTACATTATAATTACAGAATTAATTAATTACAGAATTAGCAGATTTTTTTTTTTTTACCTGATTTTTGTTTCTGAGAAAAATGAGATCCACATATGAGGACATTTGTTTTAATGTTGATAGAACAGTGGCAGTATAATGTCCTCGTAAGTGGATATCAGGCCCTTGTAGAGCAAAATTTTGTGTTTTAGTCTAGACAACCAAAAATGTGATGTCCACATATGTGGATGCCAGGTCCTAGGAGGTTAAAAACAGCTTAAAACACATCTGTTTAGACAGGCATTTGGGTAATGTTCATGTGTAATATGTTGTTTTATTTCATATGCATTTATATTCTCATGCGAAGCACTTTGTAATACTCAAAAAGTGCTATATAAATAAATTTTACTTACTTACTGATAAGTAATGATTCAATGCAGAGAGGTGTGTAAACACATAGTGAGTGAGAAAGGTGACTGAAGAAGAAATACTCAGTGCATCATGGGAATCCCCCAGCAACATATACCTATTGCAGCATAACTAAGGGAGGATTCAGGGTCACCTGGTCCAGCCCTAACTATATGCTTTAGCAAAAAGGAAAGTTTTAAGCCTAATCTTAAAAGTAGAGATAGTGTCTGTCTCCCGAATCCAAACTGGAAGCTGGTTCCACAGAGGAGGGGCCTGAAAAGATTCAATATTCAAGGTCTTTATTGTCAATACAACAATATACACAGTATACAACATATCGAAATGCCGCTTCACCCCAAGCCCCCCATAGTGGATTTATATGAATATAAAAAACATATCTCCAAGAGATATAAAACTAGAAATTACAAAATAAATAATAACTCACTGAATCTAAATAAGATTAAAAAGATAAAAAGGTTCTACTAAAGACAGGACAAGAGATAATACAAAGTGATGATGTGCAATTACAGCAAAGTGAGATGTTGTGCAGCTGGTATTGAATACCAGGTTCAAGTTATGGTCAGGATATTGTAGACAACACAAAACCAAGACATGTGCAAGATGTAAAATGTGCAAATATAGCAGAATGTAGATGTGTTCAGTAACCATGTGACTGAGGTGTGTAAATAAGCAGATTGTTCCAAGGTCCAGTTTGTAGTGCATTTGTGGAAGTTTGCGTTGTTATTGAGTCTTTTGGTGAGTATTGTAAGAGTGTTTGTAAAAGTGTTTATGTTCATCAGTCCTGTGGTGGTAGTGAGTTGAGGGCTCTGACTGATTGGGGGGAAAGCTGGGGGGGGGAAACTGAAAGCTCTCCCTCCCATTCTACTTTTAAATACTCTAGGAACAACAAGTAAGCCTGCAGTGCGAGAGCGAAGTGCTCTAGTGGGGTGATATTGTACTATAAGGTCATTAAGATAAGATGGGGCCTGATTATTTAAGACCTTGTATGTGAGGAGCAGGATTTTGAATTCAGTTCTGGATTTAACAGGAAGCCAATGAAGGGAAGCCAAAACGGGAGAAATCTGCTCTCTCTTTCTAGTCCCTGTCAGGACTCTTGCTGCAGCATTTTGGATCAGCTGAAGGCTTTTCAGCGAGTTTTAGGCCATCCTGATAATAATGAATTACAGTAGTCCAGCCTAGAAGTAACACATGCATGAACTAGTTTTCCAGCGTCACTCTGAGACAGGATATTTCTAATATACACCAAAGAACACAAGAGGGCAGGAAAAACAAACTCAGTGAAGGAACTATAATTACAAAAGGAGACAGAATCAAGACAAAACTCAAAGTGGACTAAACTAACAACAAACTAAGCAGAAAGAAACAACAGTGCAAACCTAAACCATGAGCAACTTCAGAAACAAACTGAGGATATTTAACAAAAACAGAACTTGTAAGGCCAAAAGAAAAACACAAAACACTGGACAAAAGACCCGGGACCTTTACAGCAGCCTAATTTCCTTTGGACTGTCTGAGGATACTCCAGGTACCAGATAAATGTGGAGAGAACATGTAAACTCTACACAGAAAGGCTCCAGCTGGCTGGTGGATTTAAAGCCTGGTATTGAATTCACAGGATGTTTTAAACAGTTGGACAAATTTTTAATTTGAGCTTTTTATTTTTTGTGTTTATTTTTCAGTTTGTACTTTCTGGTAATAAAGACTGAGACAGTTTCAGTGTTTTTTTAACTCCTTCACAATAACTGAACAACTGCTTTTTGTGTGACACTGAAGACTGAACAAAGTCAAAAAGTCTAATATGAATTTACTTTTAATGTTGGACACTAACTACAAAAGAGTGTAAATACCAAATTTGCAAATATTTCTCTATGCTGTCCTCCATGTGTGCGCCAGTAAGAACGACCAAAATGAGTGGCCCAAAATTTCACACTTCTAAACAAACTTAAATGTGTGATAAACAAACGGGAAGTTGACGAGCACTAAAATTTCCTCAAACAAAGTACAAACAAGGCAGAAATAAATACACTTGTTAAAAGGCACAAACAAGAAAACCTGTCAGAACAGATAACAGAGACACAGTTAATGCAAATTCATAAACAGGCAAAGACTGAATGTGGTGTATATACAGAGGAACTAATGAGGTGAGTGCGAACAGGTAAGCAGGAAAGAAAAGAGGATGGAGTACTCTGATTGGTGGGAAAGCAGGACAAGGTGGATGAGAGTGAAATGACCAGAGAGTCAGTGACATCATGACATAAAGCAGAAACATCCAGAAATGATAAGAAAATATTCAAAAGAAAATAAAAAAACTCACCTGATATTATACGTGTGATCAACGATACACATATTAACTTAATTTACTAACATGTGGAACCTGAACATGTGATCCTGCATGTTAACTTCATGTAACTCTGGGCTTCTTGTTGATTCAAAGTGCTGCTGTTTTAAAAAGAGGAAATTTTATTGATGATTGGCTCTGAGATAGATAAAAGAAATGAGTTTGCTGCATGAATTTCTTTGCATAGAGATACTGTATATATTTGAAACAACAGTTTTAGGTCCCACACTATTACTGTAGAGTATCAACAACATCAATGAGAACAATAATTTGCTGAAAAGTACAATGTGGAGGACTTACCCTCAACAGATCCTCTCTCACAAACCTCTCCCAGAAACGCCTCAAGTTATCCTGCACAGAAGGAAACAGGAAACCTGCAGTCACAAAGCAAAAGCAGGTCATATGTAGAGAAACAAGGAGTCGGCTACACTAACAGTGTGAGCCCAACAATCGGGTGCTGACTAATGGTTTTCCATTTTAAGTAGAAGCAGCAGGATGATGACCCATGAGTGTGCTCATCAGCTCCAGGTGCACAGGAACGAGGGGTGGGACACGCAGAGGAATCCCACACCTGTAAGCAGAGGTGTGCTGAATCACAAACACTCATGCAGACAGGAGGAGAGAGAAAACTGAGTCGTACCAGGAGGACTTGAGGACCATGCCATGCTGTTTAAGGAATAAATGGCTTGCCTGTCAAGAAGATTTGAAGAAAAATGAACAGTATTTGCTTTGGTGGGTAATGGAACTGAGGCTCCACTACCCACTGTGGGTTTCTATAAAGTCTTGTACATTTAAAATATGGCATATTGTAAAAACCCAACCAAGAAGAATGATAACTCTAAAACCTGAGCACAGAATTTCATCATCACCAACATCAGACCTGAACTCACTGGGCGTTTTTACTGTGAGGCCCAGAACAACGGAGGACGTCATAATGCCACCTTACAGCTGACTGTCAGGGAAAGTACAGTTTTCATTTCACTTACTCATTTGTTCACCAGTAAAGGAAGTCATGACTCCACCTTACAGATGACTGTTGTGGGGGCTGATCGCTGGAAGAGGAGATATTTTATCTAGCTTCTATTTTCGGCAACATCTGAAAGCTGCTTGATCACCTTAAATGTTTCTTTTATGTGTATGAAAAACATCTGTTGCTATGTGGACGAGCTCTGGCTGTGTTGGGTTTGTGCACATCCAGAAGTGGGAAATAACAAAGTATAAATACTTTGCGACTGTCCTTAGGTAAAACTTTCACACATCTGTACAGGGAGTGCAGAATTATTAGGCAAATGAGTATTTTGTCCACATCATCCTCTTCATGCATGTTGTCTTACTCCAAGCTGTATAGGCTTGAAAGCCTACTACCAATTAAGCATATTAGGTGATGTGCATCTCTGTAATGAGAAGGGGTGTGGTCTAATGACATCAACACCCTATATCAGGTGTGCATAATTATTAGGCAACTTCCTTTCCTTTGGCAAAATGGGTCAAAAGAAGGACTTGACAGGCTCAGAAAAGTCAAAAATAGTGAGATATCTTGCAGAGGGATGCAGCAGTCTTAAAATTGCAAAGCTTCTGAAGCGTGATCATCGAACAATCAAGCGGTTCATTCAAAATAGTCAACAGGGTCGCATCGCAAGAAGCGTGTGGAAAAACCAAGGCGCAAAATAACTGCCCATGAACTGAGAAAAGTCAAGCGTGCAGCTGCCAAGATGCCACTTGCCACCAGTTTGGCCATATTTCAGAGCTGCAACATCACTGGAGTGCCCAAAAGCACAAGGTGTGCAATACTCAGAGACATGGCCAAGGTAAGAAAGGCTGAAAGACGACCACCACTGAACAAGACACACAAGCTGAAACGTCAAGACTGGGCCAAGAAATATCTCAAGACTGATTTTTCTAAGGTTTTATGGACTGATGAAATGAGAGTGAGTCTTGATGGGCCAGATGGATGGGCCCGTGGCTGGATTGGTAAAGGGCAGAGAGCTCCAGTCCGACTCAGACGCCAGCAAGGTGGAGGTGGAGTACTGGTTTGGGCTGGTATCATCAAAGATGAGCTTGTGGGGCCTTTTCGGGTTAAGGATGGAGTCAAGCTCAACTCCCAGTCCTACTGCCAGTTTCTGGAAGACACCTTCTTCAAGCAGTGGTACAGGAAGAAGTCTGCATCCTTCAAGAAAAACATGATTTTCATGCAGGACAATGCTCCATCACACGCGTCCAAGTACTCCACAGCGTGGCTGGCAAGAAAGGGTATAAAAGAAGAAAAACTAATGACATGGCCTCCTTGTTCACCTGATCTGAACCCCATTGAGAACCTGTGGTCCATCATCAAATGTGAGATTTACAAGGAGGGAAAACAGTACACCTCTCTGAACAGTGTCTGGGAGGCTGTGGTTGCTGCTGCACGCAGTGTTGATGGTGAACAGATCAAAACACTGACAGAATCCATGGATGGCAGGCTTTTGAGTGTCCTTGTAAAGAAAGGTGGCTATATTGGTCGCTGATTTGTTTTTGTTTTGTTTTTGAATGTCAGAAATGTATATTTGTGAATGTGGAGATGTTATATTGGTTTCACTGGTAAAAATAAATAATTGAAATGGGTATATATTTGTTTTTTGTTAAGTTGCCTAATAATTATGCACAGTAATAGTCACCTGCACACACAGATATCCCCCTAAAATAGCTAAAACTAAAAACAAACTAAAAACTACTTCCAAAAACATTCAGCTTTGATATTAATGAGTTTTTTGGGTTCATTGAGAACATGGTTGTTGTTCAATAATAAAATTATTCCTCAAAAATACAACTTGCCTAATAATTCTGCACTCCCTGTGTATATATATATATGAGCTTGAACTCTGGGTCAAAGATGCAAGTAGCAGTTATTTATATTTCCTATCACCTTAAATCTTCACTCAAAGACAAGTATCTCTGACAGTGTATATACAGATGTATTATATATAAGAGACAAACATTGTTATTTTAATATGTTGGCATTACTATATTTGGCTCAATGCTTACATATATGTGTAAAAAGAAAATGTACGAGCTGTGATAACTGTTTCTGATAGAATGAAGAGTAGACTGATATATGAAATATTCCTTTATTGGGTGAGAAAATCAGACCATGTCATAACTGCTTTAAGTCATACAGAATAGATATCAGAGCCTTAAACAGGCTGACTTCTGCTAAATGGGTCAAACTGGGCAGAAAGTATACAAACACATAACATCCTTATAGAATATGATGTAACACTATAGATCAACTTACCTCAGAATATATAAAGCATATAAACAATTACAGCAATATGGTGCAACAAACACAGCAGTGCTACTAATCCAAAATACTCAAAGCTTCATAGAACTGAAACAAACATTTATTTTTAGCTCCATTCTGCTGCTGATACATACTTTAGGTTTCTGAATATTAAACTTGTTGCTGCCTTTCATAGTGTGTAACTTGAAGGCCCTGAGTACTTTCTCCCACACTGAAAACACTGGAATGATAAAATTATTTGAACATTACCTAATAAGATTGATTCAGGACAGACAATTAGTTATGTTAAACTTTCCTAGCAGTCCTTCACAAACAGGGAACAGTCTGTCTATTCTCTCCATCTGTCAGCTGCTGCTGGCTCTTCCTCCTCCTCTTCCTCACACACTGCTGAGTTTGTCCTGGTGGATCATCAGGGGTGCAAAGCCTCACAGATGATGTGCAGCAGTGGGTCCATCAGTCTGTCCTCACTCTGGACACTTGCAGTTGTCACACATGGAAATCAAATGTGTGATAAGCTGCAGGATTCAAACACAAGTGTAACTTATAAATACATGTTCATACTTTTATTACACAATCAGAGAGAAAGAAAAAGAGAGAGAGTGCAGGACAGACAGACAGGTGACAGTCTCAGGTGTATACACTGCTACAAAACAGCACAAGAGAAGGAGGATTTAGTGTTTGTGTTATTACGAGTGCTAAACAAGAAGAGTTCCCAGATGGTCCAGTGGACACATGTGTGACTCCTGTGATTAAAGCATCTTTCTTTCAGCTTAACGAGTGAACCGTCAGCTCGTTCAAACACACGTTAAAGTCCGTTTGGCTCGACACCACCGAACAGAGGCAGCAATATAACATAGCTAACATTAACAGTGCAGTGAATCCTGCTTGTGCCGTCATATTCAGGACTGCAAACCGAGCAGCATCACTGACTTTCAGCTTGTTGTGTTTGTGGATATATGACTGACTTTAATTATCCATAAAATCATCACATTCTCTGTAAGATTAAGGTCAACTATATATATATTTAGAAGTAGAGGCTTTAAAACCAAGCTGACGCTGAAAGTGCAAACATCACTAATGTCACATAACTTTGCCGACATGTGGCCAACAGTAATGTTTTAATGTTCTTAAACATTCGCACATAAATAAGTGACATAATATTCAGTACTTACTTTTGACAGTTCACTCTTCGGCCGCTCACTTCTGCCGTATTTTGCGGCAAAATTATCCACACCCACCGCCGCGCTATGGATTGTGGGATATATGGGACCACGAAGCGTGCAGCGGACCACGCTTGATATTTGAGGAAATCGACGGCGCATTTGGAGTATGCATTTGAAGTACACTTTGAATTGGGACAGCCGTCGTTGCGTGGCGGTGACGTACTCGCACTTGAAATGCGTACTTCAAGCGTGCATACCCTGAATTGGGACACAGCCACTGACTGACTGAATATTCTAACCAGTTGTGCTTTTCAAACCAGCTGCGGTGAAATGCTCGCTTCTGTGTACCAAAACAGTCATCTGGATAGCTCTTCAGCTTCAGCTGTCTGGGCCCTGTGTCTTTGTCACCAATCAAACCCTGTAGTAGAATGAGTTGCTGCAGCTGCTTCATCATTTTCCCTCTCTCGGCCTGTTTACTCTCCTCTCTCTCTAATAACTTGATCTTCCTCTGCCTCTTGATCCATTTGCTGCAGCTCTTCTGTCTCTCCTTGCTCTCTATGACTTAAACTTGCCTGCTGACCTTTTTCTCCCTCAGCCTCTCCTTCTGCCTGACCCTTCAACATACATTCAAACATACTGAATTGATAACTGATACAACATAGAGGCTAATGTCATGACTTTTGCTCACACACCACAGTAATTTGTTGCTCCAAATATTTTGAAGTTACACAGATTACATTTTGGGCACATGTGACTAAAGTGGTTGCAATTTAAAGCCCTGAAAAATATCACTAAATGACTTGAATTGAAGTCATATTAAAATAGATCCCTCAAAAATATGTGAGTCAGGCTAATTTGACTTATATATATCTCTTTGCTCTCTCCACTTTCTAATCTTGACTCTCCTAAATAAGAGCTCAAGTTGTACCATGACTGAAATGTTTCATATTTCATATCCATATTGAGTTCCATTAAATTCTAATCAGACTGTCTGCATCACAAATGACTCCATCCTGTGAAATCCTTGACTCACCTCTCCAGCAGAGGTCTCTCCCCTCTCACTCTCTGTGCTCCTCTGCCCTGACTCCCACAGGTTAATAGGGATGGAGGAGTGATTATTATCATTTCCACTGATGATAACCATACCTGAATGAGCCCTCTGCTAGATTGGTGACTCGTTCAGGGTGCACCTTACCCCTCGACCTGTGCAAGCTGAGATAGACTCTAGCTTTCACCACTGCAATGCTAAATTGTACAAGTAGAAGAAAATGGATGAATGGTAAGAACGTAAATTAAAACACAGTAAGTTTAAGTGGTACTTAGTATACACAGTAGGAGTGTGGATTACATCATCACTGCTTTTAGTTTGACAAACTGAGGCAGGATGTGAAACACTTCTGTTTCTGTTGTTCCGTCCTCGGTTTATTCTACGTTTATCTGTAGCCAACTGGCTTTTTTCTGTGTGACTGTTTGGAGAAATAAAACACTGACTACAATAAAAAAAAATCACATGTTTGTGGAACAGCACATATGTATCTGATGACACTACATGCATGATGCATGCTCAATATAAATCTTGCCACCAGTAAGGATCTCAGTCACAAAGAGAAATCCTCAACACATAATACTCACAATACATGAATCACATCTGTCATCATGTGCACCAAAAAGAGATTAATACTGTGTTTCTCAGTTCTTGCAGCACTTCCTGTCACCTAAAGTCTGTTGACATCTCCAGACCAGCCCTAAAGAAATGCTCCATGATCTTTGAAATTGAATACACTGTGAGTGTGTGAATAAATCAAATCACTGTCAAGCCCCCGAGATAAAATCATATATGCTCTATCTCAGTTTGTAGTTTAATTAGAAATCAGAGCTAATATTCTACTGAAAGCTTAGGGGCAGCCATTGCACCCTCCCAAATAGTTAGTTATCTGTCGTGTAACAAAATCAAGCTTTTGTTAAGCCCCCTTTGAAGTTTGCCAAACAGAAACTTCTGTAATAAATGTTTTCTAACAGTAAATATTTTCAGACATTTTTTCCATCTGTCCATGTGTTGTCCCTTAATCTGAGCTGTAACCAAATGAAGCAGAGTGTAATTACTTCCTTCAAGCCATCCTGTCACAGTGAGTGTAATCTACAGTATAATATACTGGCTCTTTGTGATTTACAATGTGAGCTGTTCATGGTGACCTGAAACAACTGTGTGGTTGGCAGAGTTGGTTTATTGTGGTGCTTTTCAGTGTTTCTGCTGGGTCTTGCACATGAGCACAACATTTCACAAACAGAAAACAAAGACTGAGAAATTGCTTTTCAACTTTTTTGGACAGATTAAACATCTTAGGCCACAAATAGATTTTCAGTGCGTGAACTCACAGTTGCCTCCAACACAAAGTCCTCCATTTTCCTCCATTTGTCCTAAGCTAACAGCCTTTCCAACAACGACTACAACCTCGCTGCAATGGAAGAAGCATGTGAGGATGAAGATATAGAAGAGATGGGCGACCACACTCCGTTACCAAGTCCCAATCCCAAAAAACTGAGAAGCAAAAACTACCGGGAAGCAGGTGGGCAATGAGAATATATATGAAGTCTTGCTAGCCTTCACAAAAAGATGTGAGGAAAGATTTGATTCACTTAACAAGACCCTTCGAATGAAGCATTGAAGCAAACACAAAGGCAACCAAAGAAAACAAAGAGGAAATTGACAAGCTAAGGACAAAGATGGAGTCGCTGATGAAGGAAAACAAAGAACTGAAGGAGAGCTGTCTGGAGAGTGCACGGTACCACAGAAAATGGGACCTCAGGCCTGACAGAGAAAGAAAATGAGAATACATGTGAAACGGTGATAGGCATTCATAGACCTTGAAGGAATAAATATATTTGATACTGAACTGAAAAGACGTCAGTTCGCTGATGACACAGTAATATTTTTGAAGGATTAATCAATGCTTGATAAAGCCTTGAGTGGAATTTCAGTTTTTTCTAAAGCTTCAGACTTGTACCTGAATCTAAAGAAATGTTCACTTTATGATTGTTGGAAAAATGCATGAGGACAATTCCCGTGAAAAGTGAAGTTAAATATTTAGGCATCTATTTAAAAAAGATATCAAAAGTCAAAAAAAGCTAAAAGATAAAACTGATGGTATGTCCAAAACACTAAATCATTGGTTAATGAGAGATATTACAATTTTTGGACGCAATTTATTATCAAAATCAGAGGGTGTCTCAAAGATGGTTTATCCAGGTTATTCATGATACATTACCCCGCAAAGTATTAAAAAGATGAACTCCAATCAATCACTTCAATCAATGGCTGGAGTATTTAAAATAAATTGGATAAAAGCCTTCCTCTCAAAACCTGACTCCATATCCCCAAAAATGTTTTCAAAAAGGTGGGAGGGTTGGATTTTCTCCTGAAATGTGATTTTGATATATGGAAGTTGCCTGTCAAACTGTCAGAATATCATAAACAAGTCTCATCTTATTGGAAGATGGTTTTTGCCCATGACCTCACGCCCCATGGCGCCACCTTGTGGAATAACAGGACCATTACAATTACTAGGAAGTCATTCATTAAAGATTGGCATGAAAAAAAAACATCTTTATAACAGATTTACTTGAGGAGAAGGGGCAGTTTCTCAAAATATGTGTTTTCAATGCCAAGTTTAACATTCAGTGTTCCCTTAGAGTATATAACAAAGTTTGTAATGTGATCCCTTTACTTCTGTTGAGCTTGATACAAAATCATTTATGTTACTCTAAAGAACAAATAAAGCTACCCTCTTTACAGTTAAATCAGATTCCTGAAACTAATAATGAATAATAATGAAACACTATTAATGAATGTGTTTCATTTTTTTTGTACCAGGTAAGCCTCACGTATGTTAGTGTTGCCAGAAAAGAAAATGTCATAAGAATATGGCCCATTTATATTGTAAATGTTTATTTTTGTTTTGTTGTTTTGTTTTGTTTTTTCCTATGTTTTTTGTTCAGATGTAATTGCACCAATGGTATCTCCCATTGAGAGTTTGTAAATTTGTGCAAAGACTTTAAAAAACAAAACAAAAAAAATGCTAAACCATCCTTAACTGGGCTTCCGTTGCTGGGCGGACAATAATAACGGTGACACCTTGAAGTCAAGCGCGGGAATCAGAACAAAGGAAGACGAAGCAGAAGAGAAATGGCAACGACCAGCAAGAGAAGGAAATATGCGTGCAGCACCGATCACGCCCAGTATTTTGGGTCATGTTGCCAAAGAGGGACCCAAGGGTTGTATTTATGCCGAGAAAAAGATGGCTATGCTGTTAGCTACAAGCAACATCCCATTCACGTTTGCGGATGTTTTCAACACGTCCATGAAGGATATGTTCCCGGATTCGGAGATCGCTCGCCAGTACGCAAATGGCAGAACAATGGCACTGGAATACTGCACGGTGAGTTAATATAAAATATTATTTTCTAAGAGTTAGGCTTGCCATCCATACCTTATAATACAGAGTCTTTCCGTATTTTAAGATTAAATCGTTAAATATTCTAATTGATGTTCTTAATATTATTATTATTTCAAGTAAGCAGCAAGTGCAGTGCAGTTAGTAGAAAAACTGTGTTTTTTCATTTCTGTGCACTTTGATAGGTGCCATCATACATGCCAACCCTCCCGATTTTTCCGAGAGAATCCCGAATTTCGGTGCCCTTCCTGAAAGCCACCATTCTCCAGAATTTCTCCTAATTTCACCCGGACAACAAAAGTGCTAAACCATCCTTAACTGAGCTTCCGTTGGCGGGCGGACAATAATAACGGTGACACCTCGAAGTCAAGCGCGGGAATCAGAACAAAGGAAGACGAAGCAGAAGAGAAATGGCAACGACCAGCAAGAGAAGGAAATATGCTTGCAACACGGATCACGACCCAGTATTTTGGGGCATGTTGCTGAAGGTAGACCCAAGGATGGTGTTTATGCCGAGACAAAGATGGCTATGCTGTTAGCTACAAGCTACATGTCCCTGAAGGATATGTTCCCGGATTGGGAGATCGCTCGCCAGTAGGCAAATGGCAGAACAAAGGCTCAAATAGTGAAAGGTGAGTGTATATAAAATATTGTTTTCTAAGAGTTAGGGTTGCCATCTATCCCTTTTAATACAGAGTCCTCCCGTATTTAAGATTAAGTAGTTAAATATTCTAATTAGTGTTGTTATTGTTATTATTATTTCAAGTAAGCAGCAAGTGCAGTACAGTTAGTAGAAAAACGGCGTTTTCATTTCTGTGCACTTTGATAGGTGCCATTGCCCAGAATTGGACTGTGCCTAAACCAACCCATTGGTCTGATGTGTGATGAAAGCACAAACAGAAACTCAGATAAAGTATGTATTTTGTATTTATACTTCTCTTATAAAGTAATTTGTGGCTGTCGTCAGTGAAAATTGCTCTCTAAATAAATATGATTTTATTTAAAGGAGTTTGTGATATTGGCCAGGGTTTTCTCTCCGAAAACTCAGAAGGGGGTGACGAGGTCCAGCTGGCCACAGGATGTGGCATTAGGGCTCTAGGCCAGCCTGTTGATCACATCCTCAGCAGCATTTATGCTCTTTGACGTCAGGTAAGCATATTGATATGCTACATGTTACACTTGCACATAAGTTAAAAAAGAGCCTCTGTTCCACAATTGGACTGTTATTGGATATCATTTTTAGCTTCCTGGCTTTTCATTATTTAACAATTTCTTTCCTGATTGTATTTTATTTATTTATTTTATTTGACCGTTCTCAACTTTAGTGCCAAACATGCTGAAATCTTCAAAGAGTTTGTGCAGTTCAGACTCAGAGACTGAAGATACTCCAATACTGTGCAACCAGGTGGCCCAGCTTGCTGACTTGTTTTGGCATAAACCGGGTGCTCAACCAGTGGGATGCACAGCAGGCCAGTATGAGGATGTGGAGAAGCCTGACAAGGTGAAGATGCTGGCAGAGCATTTAACCAGCAAGAAGACAAAGTTCTTCTTCCTCTTCCAGGTTCTGAAGCCACTGGCAGAGTTCAAGGTTATTTCAGGTCAGCCAGCCCAGCAAAAGATAAACTTTAATAATTGTGATAATAAATAATGCTGTTCTCATAATTTTTCATAACTGATAATCCTTCATGTGTTTCTAGGCTGAAGGAGTGATGGTCCATTGGCTACACAAGGAGATGACCAGCCTGGTGAGAAGATTCATGGGAAGATTTTTCCCTGCCAGCCTTATTGCTGACGTCCCACTGAAGGACATGAAGTTCATGGATGCCAGCCTACAGTTGCCAGACAAAGAACTGTTTCTTGGAGTAGCTGCACAAAGCCTCTGGGGGGACAACATGGATGAACTTTCCTCTTCTGTCCCAATGATGATCCAGTAAGCATTAAAATTATTGTGTTGTCCAAATAAGCTTACCTCCTAAGAGCTAACTGGCTGATAATCCATCATACAATGCCTGTAATCATTGATCTGATCATGTGTCACAGGGCAGTGAGAGACTTCTTTGTAGCTGTGGCCGCAAAGATGATGACCGCATTCCCCCTCGACAACATCATCCTCCAAAGCCTGACCGTGTTGGATCCAGAGTCACGGCATCAATTTTCTCCAAACTCAGGTACATCCTCTTTTTTTTTTAATTGATGGTGGAAGTTGTTTAATAATCAACTTCAGAAGTTACAGAGTATAATAATAGAGAAAGCAATTATGTCTCCAGCTCACTTGTGCTTAATTTGCTCATTTTCATTTGCAGTTATTGAGCTAGGGAAAAGTCTGCCGCAGCTGCGGTTGGACCTGGATAGCCTTAGGGAAGAATTAGTGGAGTACCAGGTGCTTGTTGTATAGGATGTTTCTGTTGAACCATCACTACCATCTGTTGCACAGGTACTGGACAGCTATTTAATTTAACTTGTTTTTTCTGATAAATAAACACTGTAAAATTCAAGTGACTCATGGACCGGTAGGGGCTGGAGCGCTGGGTTAGGGTTAAGAGTAGAGTGCTTCATCACAGTGTTAAAATCAGATGCTGGAGAAGTTCATGGGGAAGTTTATTATACAACGATTTTATTTCAGTTCAGTACAGTTTTATTAATGCAGCACCATTTAACAACAACAGTCACTTCACAATATTTTCTGTTAACCTGTTGCCTGCTGGGAACAAGGCTCACCGTATAACCACAGAGGTAGACTGCATCAAGCTCTAATGTTCATGTCTAAAAATATTCATTTGAAAAAAAACCTCTGTAAAGTAGCAGGAAGCTACAGAGAGTTTAAGGAGTCTAAAAGCAAAAAGTTGAGCAACACAACATGTACCATAAAAAGACAGAGTATTGCAGGTAGATGTGAACTCTGTGGGAGGTGTAACCAGACAGACAAAGTGACTCACTGATCCAGTCACAGACTTATGACCTTCATGATCCAAGCAATTCAAATTCAGTCAAGTATGAGTGAAGCACCCCAAACACCTGATGCTCACCTATTTAACTGATTCCATTAAAGTGCAGGTTGAATATCTTGTATATTTCCAATCTTTCTAAGCCCTTCTTCTGTTCTGTGACTTCTCTCTTGCAGAGCGGGTTCCCCAGTGAATACTTTCACTCCTTCTTGAACTCAGTGGAAATGATCACTGTAGAATTAACCTCGCCTGTGGATGCTGTTATGGCCTGCAAGCCAGATGAGAAGATGGTGTTGAACAAAGGCAGCTATGACTCCACCAGCTCCAGGTTCTCTAACCCAAGTTACTCTGAGCTTTGTAGCCTCCTCCTATTTCCTCACTCACTGCTGGGAATCTGAAGCCCTGTGCTACTTTTCTACTTTTGCAAGCTATAAAATTATAGCTCCTCTGATGAGACTCCTCTCTCCTGTCCCCAGGACAGTAAAAATCTTCATGAGTGAAGACGACATTGACTTTAGAGCTGGAATATAAAGTAGACCCCAATATTTCGCTTCACATAAACATCGTCATTTATTCCCTCTTACTGTGGCTGTTTTTCTTCCACCACGATAAAATCACACTTCATGCAGAGCTCTCTCTCTCTGAGGAAGAGTTTCCCATCTAAAAATCTGTTTTCTGCATTATTCTCTTGCTTATTACCCACCAGTCTAACGTTGTTTACAGCACTGTCGGACGTTATTACTGTTCAATGCTGAGCAAACTTTTTAAAATGATGCAAAATTGCATACTGCTTAGCTGTACTTTGCTCTGCTTCAATTCAGCAGCATCAGGTAACGTTCGCTTGTTGATTCATGGTTTTCTCCAGTTTTTGTTCTACTGCAGAATATTTTTAAGGTTGTTTGTTTAAAAAAAAAAAAAACCCAGGGCAGGAAAATCTCCTTCATGTTTTTGTGTTTTATCCCCAGTTGACACAAAGACATCTGCTGTAATGTTTACACCTTTGATAAAGTCTTGCAAGTGTCAGCTTTCTTTTTTATAAATATATATAAATTTAAAAAAAACCCGGGGAAATACTTACTTGGATCAGTCCTTGGGCTAGTTTCTCCTGAAAAAAATACATTAAAAAAAAACAAAAAAACCAAAACCACAAGTACTTCCAACAAACATTGCTGCCCAGGTCAACGAAACTGACGGTGTAATAACTTCATGCCTCATCCCACACATACCTTCAGCTGTTCCTCTTGTCTTTTTTTCTGAGGGTGTCTGTCGGTGAGCTTCGGTGTTTTTTTTCTTGCTGTTTTCTGACCAATTGCTCCCGGATCCTCCAGCGCAGCTTTCGGTCATCCCGCTCCCCCGGTGGAGGATGTTGGTCCCACCCCTGTTTATACTCGTGGTATCTTGCCACCGGGGGAGCTGCCGCCTCCACATCTCCTGGTATTCCTGGTACCTGCAGACATGAGAAAAACCAGTGAGCAAACATGTAACTATCACATCAATGTGAATCTGATGGGTGTGATTTTTCCAGACTGAAGGAAGTGCAAACAGAATGTTACAGAACTGTTATACAGCATGAGGGTAATCAATTCAAATTACTGTCCTTTATTTGGCATAATTACTGTCTAACTGACAGAAGTTAGCTCACTAGTTTCCACCTAAACATGATATACCACGGTCTGACTGAGAGATTTTTGAAAAAAAACCGTACGGCTCTACTTATCACTTCCAACATAAATGAAGACAGAAAACTGCATCAGAACAGCAATGCAATGCAAAATACCATTATACTGAAAATCTGGGTGCTACTACTGCATAGGTACTTACTTTGGCAGGTTCTTTCTTGCCGTTTTCGGAACAAACAAACAAAACAGCAGGTTAAGAAATAAATACTCCAATTCGGACACCTTAGAAGGTTTTCATATATATATAATTAAAAAAAACACACAAGTACTTCCAACAAACATTGCTGCCCAGGACAATGAAACTGACGGTGTAATAACTTCATGCCTCATCCCACACATACCCGGATGGTCCACCTGAGGAGGCGGTGGTCGGCCTCCCCAGGTGGCGGCTGGCGGTTCCACTTTTTTAGGTACCAGTGGTACCTGCAGACATGAGAAAAACCAGTGAGCAAACATGTAACTATCACATCAATGTGAATCTGATGGGTGTGATTTTTCCAGACTGAAGGAAGTGCAAACAGAATGTTACAGAACTGTTATACAGCATGAGGGTAATCAAATTACTGTCCTTTATTTGGCATAATTACTGTCTAACTGACAGAAGTTACAGGAAGTACTGCAAGTTAAATGAAGCTGACGAAAACCTTTTTGTGCTGAATACATACTTGAAAGCTCCACATTCAAGAACAATCTGAGCACACTGTCATCAGTTATCATCAGTGGGTAACTTTAGTTATGTATGAAATAGAGCTGAGTCTCATCACTGATTTCTACAATCGATTCGATTGAATCTGTGAAATTTAGCCTCAGTCAGTCAGAAATATTATAATTCTGATCATTTATCAGTTCTGACACTTGTGAGACTTCATCAGATGTGTAAACATCACAGCAGATGTGTCAAAGTAACTGAGGATAAAAAAAACATGAAGGAGATTTACCTTAAAATATTTTGCAGTAGAACAAAAACCAAAGAAAACCATGACTCAGCAGGTGAACATTACCTGATGCTGCTGATGTGAAGCAGAGCAAAGTTACAGGTTTTATTAGAGACACAGCTGAGCATTTTGCAATGTGCCATCATTTTAAAAAGATTAAATTTCTTTGGTGTTGAACAGCACAAATGAGGCTTTCTTGTCAAGGGTCATTTTGAAAAAAAAAACAACGGCCTGTACACAACAGTAGACTGGTACATAATTAGCAAGCGAATAATGCAGAAAACAGAGATTTGAGATGGGAAACTGTTCTCTGAGTCCACTGAGAGAGAGAGAGCTGTGCAGGAAGTGTGAGTTTATTGTGGTGGAAGCAAAACAGCAAAGGTAAGAAGGAATTAATGATGATGATATTTATCAAATGTGAAGAGGTCAGAGTGATGAAACCTATCAGGAACCTCTAGAATCATATTTCCACATTATTTCCAGTGTGAGTTTCAAACAGAAGTGGCAGTCTTTAATTTTTGATCCTCTGCATTTTATAACTTACCGGGCGACCGGGTCATTTTTTTTTAGTGGTTGTGGTATGACCGCCGGCCTAATGACTGAAATGAAAATTCATGTGAGAGATTATCTAAAGTTTGTAGAGAGAAAAATCTTTATATTGGTGTTGTGGTTTATTGTTGACTTAAACGACATCCCATTCGTCGGGCCTGGTGTCTGCTTCCCCCACAAAGAAAGAAAAAATAGACACAACTTCTTCAACAGTTATTAACAGAAGAAAATGTGAAGGCTAATTTCAATAAACTACTGAATTCAAATCTGTTTTATTATTATCATATAGCTATAATATAGCACCAAATCACAACAACAGTCCCCTTGTTTAAATAAGTATATATAGCTGTACATTTGCATATGGTTTTATGTGTTACTGGGGTAATAAAAGCAAACATGTAACAAATTGTAAGGAAGAGGTTATGATGGATAGGGCCTAAACTGGAAGAAAAAGTGTTATTAAATATTGAAAAGGGGGTGGGATTAAATATGATTATGCTTCTTCCTACTCCTTTTTGAACTTTGAAGTTGTTTATAATTATTATTTTGTTTTCCTTGTATTTTGTATTTTTGTCTCTTTTCTTTGTTGTTGTTTTACTATTTTAGCATGTTCACAGTAAATATACAATACCAGCTGTACACTGTCTATAATAAAGACAGTGAACAGTTAATAGTTAGTATTCCCATGTACTCATATTATATTATGATTATATTAATATAGAACAAGGTTCTGTAAACGTGTAACTAAACTTATCTGATAGAAACTGTGAGTACATTTCAGAGCCCTCAGTACTTTCACTTAAATAAAGATGTTGAATCAGTACTTCACAGCACTTTAAATATCAAGCATTTTGAAATACTTCTTAAGTACAAGTATCTGTACTTGTTCATAAGTGCAAAGTGTCAGTATTTTGCCGCCTCTGTTGACAGACAGTGTTAATCTCTCTGTTTTGTGTCACATGTCAGATCAATGTGGGGATATTTCAGTTTTTCTGACACAGAACATAAAAGTGTTTATCTGCTCGGCTCCACTGATCTGAAAATGGGTTCGTTAAACACTTTTGTTCTTTCAAACAGTTTCAAAAATGCCTCCAAAGAGAAATGTACAGAACCTTTTGGTTTCCATTTCCTCGTCTCTTCTAAAAGACAAATGACAGACAAGTGAAGTCAAATGAAATGGGTTTCATTCTTTCCTCTGACTTTTCTCTCTTAAAGACAAACAGCTGATGTGACAGTACTCACATCATTATTGAATGTTTTCAGTCCATAAATGCAATGATCAGATTGTCAGTGTTACACCTGTTCCCACTTGTAACAGGTGTAACACTTGTACCACAGCTGTTCATTTTGCTGATGTTTTGATTCAAACTTGATCTTTATTTCAAAGTGAAAACAGAGTTTCTGATGAATTGTGCTGTAACAACTGTTGTTGTGCAAGACGCTGCAGAAACCCTGAAAAGCACCACAATAAACCAACTCTGCCAACCACAAGTGTAATATGTGTAGTATGTAACACACACAGAGCAACCCTCTGATGTCTTTTCTGAAGCTGCTGTGTGTATTAACCAGTTTGCATTTTCAATATTCATGTGGAACTTGTTAATCTGCAAATGTGCATTTGTTTAATTTGTCTACAATAAAAAGTTGAACCTGTCTCGTCACGCTTCTTCTGCCAACATCAAGAGACGGGGAGAGCTCTCTTCTCTACACTATGCTATCAATGTTATTATGTACGCTGTGTTTAGTCAGATCATACGGGCACCTACACACACATTTAAACTATAATGAATATGCAAAGCAGATAACCAGGAATTAGCTTTCACAGTTCATGTGTGCTTTTCTCAGCACTCATGGTTCAGACCACACTCCTCTTTTAACTCTGACCTCATTTTGAGCTCAGCTCTAATTCTGTAAAGTGTTGTGAGTCCATCTCACACACTTGTATCACATCAAAAACATTTGTTCACAGATAGAAAAAGGCTTCCTGCCACAGAGAGCATCTCCTGGATGACCAAGACGTAAAGAATATCAGACACGCTGTCACTGCTGGTAAAACTGCAGGTTTGCTGTCTTGAAGTTTTATCCACTTGCATCTGGTTAACCATGTATGCAAATAAGGAGGAAGATGAGAGGGTGTCATTTTTTATTTTTTGTCATTTTTTCGATGAGTCGACTTCTGCTTTACAGAAAGGACTGTCAGTTATCTACTTGCATTTTAACGGCTCACACAGAGCAATGAGAGGAGCAGCTATGAGTGTAATAACAGCAGTCAGTGGATTTGTTCTCCTCACTGTGACAGGTTGGTCTGCTGTGAGTAATTCTACTTTGAGTAACCAAATGTGACAGAAAATATAATTCAGACACTGATTTGTTTTCAGGTGAATGTATTTTTCTTCCATCTGTAAAATGATGCTGTGTGAAACATCGTCTGTCCTTACAGCTCTGCAGCTCCAGCCTTCTGTCTCCATTCTTCAATGTTTTTCTTTGCACTGTTAACACTCAGCAGTTCAGAGTTTTGCAGTCTAATCATTTTATCTGCGTTTTATTGCAGTGCCATAAATCTGGACACTAATGATGTTTGGGTGAAAGACCCAATAATTTAGTCTAATTATTATAAATCATCTGTCGTCTTAGATTCACAGAATGTATTTGTGTTTAAGTGGATTTTCTCAGGATGAACATGGCTGACGTTTATCAGTGTGAACTGTTTGCTCCTCTTTTTGTTTTCATGCTGACAAAACCCAGACTATCAGTCTCACTTCACCTCTTTTCTTTTTTCTTTGTCTACATAAAGAACAAATTGTAAAGTCATGGCTGCCATTGACTAAGTGATAGTGACACTACAGCCACTTCAAGCTGCTCTGTAAAATGAACGAGTCATTTAACGTTTGACTTTGAAGCTGCTGAGGCCTGAGCTCTTGTCTGGGATGCATTTTCAGCTACTTTTAATCACTCGAACCTGAAAAGTTTAGAAACAAAACTTTATCTGTGAAATGGAAGTTTTCACCTCGTTACACAGAAAAGCCAACATGTAACGTCCCCGTATGAGAACATGTCTCTGTGTCTGTGTTTGTGTCCTTCTTTGTGGTTCTGCTGAAGTGTCTCTATGTGTCAGTGTGTCTCTTGTTATATAAGTGTGTTTGAGTGTAATTTATCCTAGAAGTTACTTGTGTTAGAAATTGTTAATTCCATAGACTACATTTTTTATTTTTTTATTCTTTAGCTTTTAAATCAGAATGAGGTCCAACTACTTTTATCTGTTATTTTACTTCCTTTTAAAATCCTGTCCTGTTCTCCTGTGTTTTCCATTTTAACTGTGCTTCATTTTGTTCATCAGCGGTTGTTTTAAGTGTGTGCTAGAACTCAATTTGGCTAAACTACCAATCACTACTCGTCAGTAGAGATTAGTGCCTTCCTGTTTTGGCGTGTTTCTGAATTAATAATTGATGATCTAAAATGTACCCATAAGATGATCCCTGTGTTCCCTTTAATAACAAAACTCGAATACCGACTGTGTAAGAATCTATATTCCTCTCACTGCTTCATTTCCTGCACTCACTATCATTCCCCCTTTTTTCTTCTCTTCCACCTCGACCATGCTGTGATCGACACTTCCTCTATGAGACTCACGCACACTAAGAGATTGTGTTTGTTTAGCCTGTAAAATGGGTGTCTGTGATGTGTGAACTGATAATACACACATTGCATCTCTAACAGAATTGCTTGTGGTGTATTCACATATTCATCTAATGGCCCACAGTTAATGTCCCATAAAAGAGCCGTAAATGCAATAAAAAGACTAATTTTGCACCACGGTTGCCTCGAGTTTTATTTCTGTCTTCTTGTGGTTCTTTATCTCTACTTTCGCTGCCACTCTGCGCGTGTAACCAGTATGTAAGAAAAATAAAAAAAGACGGCCAATTTCAGAAGACTAACCAATAATGACACAACCACAAAATGTTGAAACCTCTCCTTGTATTAAAATGTTGTACACAGTATTACAACCAACAACAGTAGCCAATATAGAGTGTGCACACAGATGCCAAAAGAAATGCAATAAAAAAGTAATCGGGAGGGAGCTGCTGACATGACACAAAGTTGTGCGTGCCCTGATGGACAGGCCTTTGCGGCTCATAAATCTAAAACACCAGGATGGCCCACCTCTAAAATCTTAGATTTTCATTTTGGAGGCATTTGCTTTAACCTTCAGTCTGACCTGCACGGTGGAAACACCGCGGCCGCCGTCTCTCTGAGCGTCTTCAAGAAAGTTTTCAAGCTCAGGCCATCTGCTATGATTACCTCTGAAAGCTTTGTCGTCTTTTTGCATTGACTCAGTTCTTCACGCTGGCGTCTCCACCGTCTCACCATCGATTCATTTGTGCCAAGATTCTGTGCAGCAGCTCGATTTCCTTCTTGAGCCGCCAGATTGATGCCTTTAACTTATAAGCTGCATTATATGGTTTTCTTCGAGTCTTTTCCATGTTGATGAGGGTGAGTACAAACTACTGATTTGCAATCATTTAATTGTGAAAGTGCTCTTCATTTATCTCCCACAATTTCATTGGTCCTCTGTGAACTACTTATCAATTTTATTGGTCTGCTGTTACCAGGCAAAATGTTTTTGGCGACATGAAAAAAAAAAAACATGCATTAGCCGCACGTTACTATAAGCTTCAGTGTTCACAGTGTGGGGAAAAAGCAGCGGCTTGTAGCCGGAAAAATACGTTATTGTGGGTGATTTGAACATCCATGTAGACGCTAACAATGACAGCCTCATCACAGCATTTAATCATGTATTAGACTCAGTGGGCTTCTCTCAAAATGTAAACCAACCCCCCACCACTTTAATCACACTCTAGATCTAGTTTTAACATATGACACATGGTCCACTGATGACACCATAGCCCTGACACATACTGCCCTCTCACACCTGGAGAACAGAGACACATATGTGAGAGTGCTGTTTGTAGATTACAGCTCAGCGTTCAACACCATCGTTGGACAGGAAACTGCAGGATCTTGGATTGAGTTGACTGCTTAAAGAAGTCCTGCCATTAATTAATGCTTCAATCTTAAATATGATCAACCTATCTCTAATAATCAGCTGTGTACCACAGGTCTTCCAGCTGGCTGTAGTTAAACTGTTACTTAAAAAGCATCTCTAGACCCAGCTGTCTTAGCTAATTATAGGCCAATCTCTAACCTTCCTTTCATTTTCAAGTGTGCGGTCGCTGGATTGGGACACAGCCATGGAGTGCGTTAGAGAGTTTGGGCGTGCAGCGTTTAAAGCGTGGAAGTGCTGACCTTACTTTGAGTTTGATTCCGTAAAAAGTGAGAAGAACATTAGCGTCCGCTGTTCACTCACTGCGTGGGAAGAAAACTTCTTTTTACAGCAAAAAAGACCCTAATCTTCCGAGCAAGCACCGAGTACGCTGCCACGGGAATGTGAAATTCACAGAGAAGCTCCCGGATCCTTCCACTGACATGGCTGCTGCGGCACACCTGCACCAGGGCAAACCTCCGCCTGCCCCACTCCTGCTAAACAGGTGAAAATAGAGCAACAGGACCGCTGAGTCTTTGATTTTACTTATTTTCTGCTGTGTTTTACTTGCATCTATTTGAAAGAGTAAATGTAAACACAAAAAACTATTTTATTTTATATGCTGGAATCTGCAGAAAATAGATTTAATGTTAAACAAATTTCTCCCAGTCAGAGAATGTTGCATATAATTTAATGTTTGCTTGATGCATAAAGTTCAAAGATTAAAACTAGTTTTAAAAAGAGACTTTTTCATTTGGTTACATTTTATATGATGGATTATGCAGAAAAAGTCGAATTTCAAGTAACTCGACCAACACAGCTGATGGCCAAATAAAGCTTTCTGAAGCTTGTACTGAAAAAGGTTTCATGACTTGAAACTTTTCACCACAGTTGTCTTTGGTGACATCTGGTGGCCTGAAATATGAAGAGCAGGTTGAATCACAACTTAAAATAAACTGCTTCTGTCATGGTTGGCTGTGTGACAGGCAGGCAAGCAGGATTGGTGGACCCAAAATGCAGGACTCAGACTCGAGGGATGAACTCAGAATACTCAGCTTTATTTGCTGGCACGGGAAAACAAGCATACAAAGCAAAGCAAACTAAACTAAACTGGGAAACAACATAAACTCACGGGAAACACAGGGAGCTCCACACAGCATGAGGGGGAACTGACGTTAACGACGCGACAACAAGAACTAACTGACAGGGACTAAAATGCACTGGTGGGCACATGAGGAAAGGAGGAACAGGTGGGCACACAGCTGGGACTCATTAGGCTAGACCTTCAAAGTAAAACAGGAACTCCACAGGCAGAATTCAGAGACAATACTAACACAGTACAGGGACAGGAGGAACATGAGGGCAGAACTAAACTTAAGAGCTAGAAATCACAACCCAGAAGGACAAGAAATCTAGAAAAGCAAAATGGAACCCAATAAACAATAATATAGAATCAAAACACTGGGCCACAGGCCCAGGACCGTGAAAGTTTCATTATGATCGCTCACTCTACAGAGCCCTGTTGCCAGTTTCTGTTTAATATCCTGTGACGGTGCTGTGTGATATCGTTCTACCACTGTGGTGCTTTGAACATGTCTGTTTGATTAATAAGTAGTTTTGGTGAATAAACATTCCTTGTTTAAACATGTGTCATGGTGTGGTCTCTCTTTGCTTGTGACTTCTTGACGTTTGTAAACATTTGGTGAACTTTATGAGTTTATTTCTGCCTTCTGTGTCCTGCATCTGGGTCCACACTCTACCTGCCACACAGCGGACCACGACGGCTGTAACTAGAGAACGGTCGAGGAATCTGGCTGTTTATTTGAAGCAGCTACTGCAGTTCATGGAAACTGGTACAGTTAGCAAAGTGTGATCCATGGTCTGATTTAGATGAGTGAAATCATTGAACAAAGTGAGGAAGCTGATCCACTTTGACATGTCTGTTGTGAAAAGACTTTATTGGATTCCTGCATCCAGGTAGGTCTGGATAGCTGCTTGTCCCTTAAAAATTATTCTTCTGCATTTTGTATACACTCAGATCTTGGTCTAGTATTAAAAGTGTTACATTTAACAACAATAAAAATCTAAAAGAAGAGGAAAATACTTTACACAACAGTAACATTTTTCTAGTAAACATAACCGTATAAGAAATTTTCACCTATTTTATAAACTTATAAATTTAGCTACAATTGAGCCGAATCTTTTTTTAAAATCTACATAAATATCACATCATCATCATCAACCCGTCTCTTCATCTGGTTTTGTTGACTGTGGAGTACAGTGCACATGGAGACTCTCCTGTTTCCTGACTTCTATCTCTGAAAACAGAGAAGAACATTTCATGATTTGGAGGATATAGCATCAACTGAAATCATTTCCATTAATGGTGAAAAAGAGCAGTAAAAGCAGTGAGTTTGTTTCTTAGACATGAGAGGACAGTCTCTCTCACCTCTTGGCTGCACTGCCTCTGTTAAATCTAACAGCAGTGTACTCAGTAACTTCCTGTTCCTGCATGTGTCTGTGAGGCTGAGCTGCTCTGATGTTGGAGTAGAGAGGATCTGCCTGGTTATTGGAGAAGTGGATGCTGGTATACTGAAGATCATCCTGCTCCTCTGGCTGTCTCTGATCAGGTAAACACTGTATAGGAAAAAAGATCTCGGCTACAAATGTGATCAAATGTATTTGAGTTAAAGAACAACAGCAAAGAAGGATTTGTGAGTCCAACAGGAAGTTTAAAACCACAATGTTGGTTATTTGTACAACACTGATGTGACTGTTTTCACCTGTTCTCTGTTGTTGGCTGTCTTCAGATTTAACAGGTTCCTTGGACATCCTCTTTTTTCTGGTTGGGACAATTAATGATGAACAAAATAATGACATTCATAAACTGTTAAAATCAAACTTTATCTTGTAAACAATAATGTAACAGATCTGCTCACTGAATCCACAGGAAGACAGAGAAGAATATGACAGGCAGGAGAACAGCAGCAGTTACTCCAGCAGCTTCTAATGTTCCTGCTCCTGTGGAAACAAAGATCCAAATAAAACACTGACAGTTAAGTTAGCATTACAACAACTGAGCACAGAGTCGATTCAGGCACGACATCAAGTTAAGCCACAACATTGTAGAATAAATGTTACTGTGCCTGAATTTTAGATAATTGTACTCTTTGTAAAACTGCACAAAAACTTGTTCATGCATGAATAGCCAGTAAAATAAGCTACTGTAAGACTTGAGTTCACTGAAACTCATGTAATGCTTTCCTTATTTTATGACCTCAGTTACCTGATTGTAACATGAAGTAGAGTTACTGCAGGTTAGAAGAGTCAAAGCGGTGCTCTGATCACTGATGTACTGGCATATAGTCAGAGTTAGACAACTTAGATTAGTCCTTCAGCACAATGAGTTAACTGCCATCCCAGAAATCCAGTGTGTCGGCTCAAACTTGAGCATAAAAATATGAATTCAGTCGTTTTAGCAGCACACTGAACGATGTGTACAAGAGTAAAAACATCCAGAATGATTAGCCCAAAGTTTCAAGCTTCAGCAAACACTGGAAAGTGTCCATGTGTATACAGCCTGTTTAAAACAATGCTGTAAGATCACATGAGGCTCAGTGTTTAAGATGTAATTCTTAGTCCATCTTTGGGACTTTGTAGTTTCTACATGACAAACACACAGAACAACTTTTATTTGTCTTCATAGCTTCCCTTGACCACATGACCACATGACCTGACATCAAGATCAATGAAAAGTGATTATGAAAAGAAAATGACAAAAGTGTCATTTTTCAAACTTTTTCAACTTTTTCTGTATGTTAGAGCTTAATGAATTAAATCATCAGTGTAAACAACGTAAAATTCCAATAATCTCAACAATCAAACAGGAGAAATGTGTTTTTAATGCTCCTGGTTCAGCGTGTCTGATAGTTCTCTGCCCTCTAGTGGTGAAACTATAGTGTTACAGTTCCAGGTTCAATCTGAGCGCTCTCTCATCTGTACAGAGTCGGTTCATCCTAAATAAAGAAAAAGAGTAAATATGGAGAGTAAATATTGAACTATTTGAATATTTGTGATTCACACCAGTACAGTATCAGTGGTGTTAAAGTGGTTTTTTGTGTGACCTGCAGTGAAAGGGGCACTAGTTCACTGATTCCACCTGTTTTGAGGTTTATTGGTTTGTTCAAATTAAAGCTAAATTAGCTGAATTGTATTTTGCTTTGTATGTAAGTGAAAGAGCAGAGCTACATCAATGTGGCAGACTGTTAAAACAAGAAATAGTTAGAAACAGTCCACCTGTCAGCTGATCATACAGCTCATCTTTCTCTGTGTGCTAATCTGGGCTTTTTATGGCCCCTACGTAAGAAACTGTTTGAAGGCCCAATTTTGAAGAACTACAATGGGATATGCTTTTAAGATGATCCATGGTGATAGATCAACAATGTAAAACGTCAGACTTTAAGAAGAAAACGGGCCCAGTTTGTGAACCCAAAATTCAGTTAAATAAACTCCTTCTCTAGGTGGAATCCTATGTTGGAATCCAGGAATGGAAATCCAGCTCA
Organism: Oreochromis niloticus; assembly: GCF_001858045.2. Taxonomy (NCBI): domain Eukaryota; kingdom Metazoa; phylum Chordata; class Actinopteri; order Cichliformes; family Cichlidae; genus Oreochromis; species Oreochromis niloticus. Next base: position 6,808,055 of record NC_031971.2, read on the forward strand.
CCTGCTGCTCAGCTGCCTCATCATCATCATCATCATCATCATCTGTCCTCAGACTCACTTTCCTTTAGAATCAGTCATCAGAATACTCCCCTGCAGCTTCCACTGGCATGCCCACCCTCCCAGTGGCCCTCCTCAAAGATGCCTCCTCACCATGTCCAAGTAAAAGCTCACTCTCTCTCCGATGGACTCTCCTGTGGAAATTATCTGCAAAAATACACTATATGGCCAAAAGTATTCACTCTTCTGCCTTCACATACGCACATCAATTTGAGTGAAATCCCATTCTTAATCCTCAAGGTTTGTTGTGATGTCAGCCCACTGTTTGCAGAACAGCTTTAACTCCTCCGGGGAAACTTTTCACAAGGTTTAGGAGTGTTTATGGGAGTTTGTGAAGTCAGACTCTGATCTTGGATGAGAAGTCTAATTCCATTTTCTACTTCCACAGCAAACCCACTCATCCATGTCTTTTTGAACCTTGCTTTGTGCACCGGTGTGCAGTTATATTGGAACAGGAAGAGGCCATCCCCAAACTGTTCCCATTGTCTGAATTTTCCTGATATGATGATTTTACATTTCCTACCACTTCATGGCTGAGTTGCTGTTGTTTCCAATCACTTGCAGTTTGTTATAATTCCACAAACAGCTGACTGTGGAATATTTAGTAGTGGGGAAATTTCATGACTGGACTTGTTGCACAGGTGGAATTATATCACGGCACAATGCTGGAACATTCTTTCACAGACACATGTTTGAAATCCTGCAGCTGGAAACACATTCATAAACACATGAAGACATTAAATGGATATCAAATATATCAAAGCTGAACTCATTTCCTGTCCATCTGCATAGAGCAAGAAACTGCTCTGGTTCTCACACCAAGAAATACAAAATTAGTGACACTTACGTTTTCTGTTTATTTTCATTTGGCTCATCTGCATATTAGTGCTGTGAACAGGAAGGAAGCTGGTATTCTATAATAGTTGGATTTCTTTCTTGTACTTGGAGAGAACAGCAGAAAGGTATCTCAGTAAAACAGCTCCAATGATCATTTTGAATCAAAACTCTGGTTCAGTCCTGAATGTAGGCGACACCGGTAAAGTCCTTCACTCCCTGAGGATGTCAGAGGACTTTTAGTCATGTTCAGGTCACTGAAAAGAGAAGATGGATCTTTGAGGGTCACTGACCAAAGAGAACCATGGAAAACTGATATCCACCACAGCAGTGTGGATTTTAAAAAAGAGAACCTTACAGGAAGGTTAGAGTCTTTAAATACTTGTCCACACTGACCATTTGTTGAAGCTGCTTCTTATGTCAAACAAAATAAAGCTTATACCTTTAATTATTTCCTGTTTCTTATGATTTTTAGAGTATTATTTTAAATCAGAGAATTTTTTTGGCTTTTTAAAAAAACTCCATTAAAAAAATCATCCGGTTCCAACCATAAAATGTTTCAGTTTCCCCCAGTGGTGAGACTTTAGTGTTGCTGCTTCAGTACTGAGGACTCCACTGTCTGCATCCATCATCCCACCAATGCTCTTTGCACTGATCCATTTCAGTGCCACAGAAGAATCAGTTCATACAACTTAAAGAAAAAAGAGCACATGCTGAGAATAACATTATCTTTATTTTTCATTGAACGAGTAAAGATAATCAAAGTGGATTAATAGTAGTTTTTAACTTCTGTGTTTACTTGCATTTGTCCTACTGTGAACAGGAAGGAAGCTGATATATTTAAACACTTCCTTTATCTGCCTGCAGACCACAGCAAAAGAAATCTTTAGACAACGTCCTTCACATTTGTAAGTAGAGCTGTTCTTTGATGGGTCTGATTCCTGGATACATTATTTACCTGCTGACGTGTTTTATTGTCTCTGAAGTCACACAGACAGATGAGAGGAGCAGCTATGAGATTAAATACAGCAGTGAGAGGATTTGTTGTCGTCGTTCTCTCTGGGTCAGGTACTGTGTGTCGACATTTACATTCACTGTTTTAAAAGGCAAATGTAGGAAAGTTGAATTAAGTCTTTAAAATCAGGCCTAAAATCAGAGTTGAGAGCAAAACAAAACCAAAATGATACAATTGTAGGTTTTTATGAAAAATCAATAATTTCCTGGACACCGTGGGTCCAAATTCTGTGTTATGGATTTTTCTCTTTTTATTTATTAATTTATTTATTGTGACCAAACGTTTCTATAGACTCAACATTACTTTTAAGAAGGTTGAAATGGAAACAACATGTATTTGTGGCAACTACATATAATATATGACATCTGTGAACATGGAAACAACTTTATCCCAAAAGGCTGATTCTGATCTGGATGCAGCGTTTTCAGTGGGAGAAACGTTTCGTCGCTCATCCAAGTGACTTCTTCAGTCTCAGCTGACTGCAGGTTTCCCCAACCTTATAAACAGTCAGTGTAGTGACTAACGCGTTATTAAGTAACGTTCGACTTACCTCGGAAATCGGAACACGAACCTGGGAATGATGTCTCACTCCAGTAAACGGCGTTCTGGTTAGCCTCGTCAGAGAAGTCGGGATTCCAATATGCCGACGCCCTCGAAAACGGTTGTTTTGCTAGCCCTCTACAAAAACAAACTACTACTGAACACATATGCTGCTCATCTGCAGTCTGGTGTTACCTACATCTTCCTACTCGGAAAGCAGAATGTCCGAGTTCCGAGTACCAGCGAAAGCACCACGACTGCAGATTCCCTGTTGGACGTAAAAAGCGCACGTGATGCTGTGACGTAGGCTAGAATCTTAGACCACTGAAGCACTTAATCTACCATCATATTTTATTTATCTCTCTATATTATTTTAGTTAAATATTGACTATTTATGAGGCTGAAAATACTTATTATTTATTTTATTTCTCTTTGTGAGGCTGAAAATGCTTTTAAGTTTGCAAGTCATTAATTCAATTTTATTCAATTCAATTTTATTTATATAGCGCCAAATCACAACAAAAGTCGCCTCAAGGCGCTTCATAGGTACAGAGAAAAACCCAACAATCATATGACCCCCTATGAGCAAGCACTTTGGCGACAGTGGGAAGGAAAAACTCCCTTTTAACAGGAAGAAACCTCCGGCAGAACCAGGCTCAGGGAGGGGCGGGGCCATCTGCTGCGACCGGTTGGGGTGAGAGAAGGAAAACAGGATAAAGACATGCTGTGGAAGAGAGACAGAGGTTAATAACAGATATGATTCGATGCAGAGAGGTCTATTAACACATAGTGAGTGAGAAAGGTGACTGGAAAGGAAAAACTCAATGCATCATGGGAATCCCCCAGCAGCCTATGCCTATTGCAGGATAATTAAGGGAGGATTCAGGGTCACCTGATCGAGCCCTAACTGTCTCCCGAATCCAAACTTGAAGTTGGTTCCACAGAAGAGGGGCCTGAAAACTGAAGGCTCTCCCTCCCATACTACTTTTAAATACTCTAGGAACAACAAGTAGGCCTGCAGTGCGAGAGCGAAGTGCTCTAATAGGGTGATATGGTACTACAAGGTCATTAAGATAAGATGGGGCCTGATTATTTAAGACCTTGTGAGGAGCAGGATTTTGAATTCAATTCTGGATTTAACAGGAAGCCAATGAAGGGAAGCCAAAACAGGAGAAATATGCTCTCTCTTTCTAGTCCCTGTCAGTACTCTTGCTGCAGCATTTTGGATCAGCTGAAGGCTTTTCAGCGAGTTTTTAGGACATCCTGATAATAGTGAATTACAGTAGTCCAGCCTGGAAGTAATGAATGCATGAACTAGTTTTTCAGCGTCACTCTGAGACAGGATATTTCTAACTTTAGAGATGTTGCGCAAATGGAAGAAAGCAGTCTTACATATTTGTTTAATATGTGCGTTGAAGGACATGTCCTGGTCAAAAATGACTCCAAGGTTCCTCACAGCATTACTGGAGGCCAAGGTAATGCCATCCAGAGTAAGAATCTGCTTAGATACCATATTTCTAAGATTTTCAGGACCGAGTACAATAACCTCAGTTTTATCTGAATTAAGAAGCAGAAAGTTAGCGGCCATCCAGGTCTTTATGTCTTTAAGACATTGCTGCAGTTTAACTAATTGGTGTGTGTTACCTGGCTTCATGGATAGATAGAGCTGCGTGTCATCTGCATAGCAGTGAAAATTTATGCTATGTCTTCTAATGATGCTGCCTAGGGGAAGCATGTATAATGTAAACAGAATTGGTCCTAGCACCGAACCCTGTGGAACACCATAATTGACCTTAATGTGTGAAGAGGACTCTCCATTTACATGAACAAATTGGAGTCTATTAGATAGATATGATACAAACCACTGCAGTGCAGTACCTGTAATACCTACATCGTGCTCTAATCGCTCTAATAGGATATTATGGTCAACAGTATCGAACGCTGCACTGAGGTCTAGCAGGACAAGCACAGAGATGAGTCCACTGTCAGAGGCCATAAGAAGATCATTTGTAACCTTCACTAAAGCTGTTTCTGTGCTGTGATGAGCTCTGAAACCTGACTGAAACTCTTCAAATAAGCCATTCCTCTGCAGATGATCTGTTAGCTGTTTGACAACTACTCCCCGGCATCTCTGTCCTGGTCGTTGTGTCCTTAGGCAAGACACTTTACCCTGCCGCCTACTGGTGTTGGCCAGAGGGGCCGATGGCGCGATATGGCAGCCTCGCTTCTGTCAGTCTGCCCCAGGGCAGCTGTGGCTACAGCTGTAGCTTGCCTCCAGCAGTGTGTGAATGTGAGCGTGAATGAATAATGTCATTGTAAAGCCCTTTGGGTGCCTTGAAAAGCGCTATATAAATCCAATGCATTATTATTGTTATTATTATTACTCTTTCAAGGATGTTTGATATGAAAGAAGGTTAGAGATTGGCCTTTAATTAGCTAAGACTGCTGGGTCTAGAGATGCTTTTTGAGTAAAGGTTTAACTACTGCCACCTTGAAGGCCTGTGGTACACAGGTGATTATTAGAGATAGGTTGATCATATTTAAGATCGAAGAATTAATTAATGGCAGGACTTCTTTGAGCAGTTTTGTAGGAATGGGTTCTAAAAGACATCTTGATGGTTTGGAGGAATTAATTATTGAAGTTAACTCAGAAAGATCAGTTGGAGAAAAAGAGTCTAACTTAATATCAATGGTACTAAGAGTAGCTGTAGATGATATTACATCTGTGGGATGATTATTGGTAATTTTTTCTCTAATGATAAGAATTTTATTTGTGAAGAAGTTCATGAAGTCATTACTAGTTAATGTTAAAGGGATTGTTGGCTCAGTAGAGCTCTAACTGTTTGTCAGCCTGGCTACAGCGCTGAAGAGAAACTTGGGGTTGTTCTTATTTTCTTCAATCAGTGATGAATAGTAAGATGTTCTGGCTTTGCGGAGGGCTTTCTTATAAAGGAGCAAACTATTTCTCCAGGCTAAATGATGATCCTCTAAATTTGTGACATGCCATTTCCTCTCCAGCTTGCGAGTTATCTGCTTTAGGCTACGTGTTTGAGAATTATACCACGGAGTCAGGTACTTCTGATTTGAGACCTTAGTTTTCACAGGAGCTACAGTATCCAGAGTCGTACGTAGTGAGGAGGTAAAATTATTAACAAGATAATCGACCTCTGTTGGAGTAGCGTTCAGATAGCTGCTCTGCTCTGTGTTGGTACAGGGCATTGAAGATGATTACCAATAATCATCCCACAGATGTAATATCATCTACAGCTACTCTTAGTACCATTGATATTAAGTTAGACTCTTTTTCTCCAATTGATCTTTCTGAGTTAACTTCAATAATTAATTCCTCCAAACCATCAAGGTGTCTTTTAAACCCCATTCCTACAAAACTGCTCAAAGAAGTCCTGCCATTAATTAATTCTTCAATCTTAAATATGATCAACCTATCTCTAATAATCGGCTATGTACCACAGGCCTTCAAGCTGGCTGTAGTTAAACCTTTACTCAAAAAGCCATCTCTAGACCCAGCAGTCTTAGCTAATTACAGGCCAATTTCCAACCTTCCTTTTATATCAAAAATCCTTGAAAGAGTAGCTGTCAAACAGCCAACAGATCATCTGCAGAGGAATGGCTTATTTGAAGAGTTTCAGTCAGGTTTCAGAGCTCATCACAGCACAGAAACAGCTTTAGTGAAGGTTACAAATGATCTTCTTATGGCCTCTGACAGTGGACTCATCTCTGTGCTTGTCCTGCTAGACCTCAGTGCTGCGTTTGATACTGTTGACCATAATATCCTATTAGAGCGATTAGAACATGCTGTAGGTATTACAGGTACTGCGCTGCAGTGGTTTGTATCATATCTATCTAATAAACTCCAATATGTACATGTAAATGGAGAGTCCTCTTCACACACAGGGTTCAGTGCTAGGACCAATTCTGTTTATACATGCTTCCCCTAGGCAGCATCATTAGAAGACATAGCATAAATTTTCACTGCTATGCAGATGACACGCAGCTCTATCTATCCATGAAGCCAGGTAACACACACCAATTAGTTAAACTGCAGCAATGTCTTAAAGACATAAAGACCTGGATGGCCGCTAACTTTCTGCTTCTTAATTCAGATAAAACTGAGGTTATTGTACTCGGTCCTGAAAATCTTAGAAATATGGTATCTAACCAGATTCTTACCCTGGATGGCATTACCTTGGCCTCCAGTAATGCTGTGAGGAACCTTGGAGTCATTTTTGACCAGGACATGTCCTTCAATGCACATATTAAACAAATATGTAGGACTGCTTTCTTCCATTTGCGCAACATCTCTAATGTTAGAAATATCCTGTCTCTTAGTGAAGCTGAAAAACTAGTTCATGCATTTATTACTTCCAGGCTGGACTACTGTAATTCATTATTATCAGGATGTCCTAAAAACTCGCTGAAAAGCCTTCAGTTAATCCAAAATGCTGCAGCAAGAGTCCTGACAGGGACTAGGAAGAGAGAGCATATTTCTCCTGTTTTGGCTTCTCTTCATTGGCTTCCTGTTAAATCCAGAATTGAATTCAAAATCCTGCTCCTCACATACAAGGTCTTAAATAATCAGGCCCCATCTTATCTTAATGACCTTGTAGTACCATATCACCCTATTAGAGCACTTCGCTCTCGCACTGCAGGCCTACTTATTGTTCCTAGAGTATTTAAAAGTAGAATGGGAGGGAGAGCCTTCAGTTTTCAGGCCCCTCTTCTGTGGAACCAGCTTCCAGTTTGGATTCAGGAGACAGACACTATCTCTACTTTCAAGATTAGGCTTCAAACTTTCCTTTTTGCTAAAGCATATAGTTAGGGCTGGACCAGGTGACCCTGAATCCTCCCTTAGTTATGCTGCAATAGACGTAGGCTGCCGGGGATTCCCATGATGCATTGAGTTTTTCCTTTCCAGTCACCTTTCTCACTCACTATGTGTTAATAGACCTCTCTGCATTGAATCATATCTGTTATTAACCTCTGTCTCTCTTCCACAGCATGTCTTTATCCTGTCTTCCTTCTCTCACCCCAACCGGTCGCAGCAGATGGCCCCGCCCCTCCCTGAGCCTGGTTCTGCCGGAGGTTCCTTCCTGTTAAAAGGGAGTTTTTCCTTCCCACTGTCGCCAAAGTGCTTGCTCATAGGGGTCATATGATTGTTGGGTTTTTCTCTGTATCTATGAAGCGCCTTGAGGCGACTTTTGTTGTGATTTGGCGTTATATGAATAAAATTGAATTGAAATTGAATTGAATTGAATTAACTAGTTACTTTGAAAGTAATGAGTAACTTGAAGTAACAGAGGTACTTTTGATAGAAGTAACTAGTAATGTCACTAAGTTACTAATTTAAAGTAACTTACCCAACACTGTAAACAGTACATTTGCACAATGACTGAAACCAGCCCACTGAATGAACAATAACGAGCTGTGAGGTCAGTTCCTTGATCAATAAGGGTAGGTAGGTCTTCACTTCCGGTAAGATGGCGCCTGTGTCTGGCTTTGCCGCTGCTGGTCATAATTTTTCTGTGCTGTTTTTCGCTGCCCTTTTGTTTTCATGTTTTCACTTCTTGTCACTGATGTGTTGGCCGCCTTAGTCTATGATTGCCTGGCGCTGTTATCCATCCGATCTTCTATGTTGGGTCAAGATACCTCATTCTCCTGTGACAGTATTTTCCATCCTCCGCTGCTGACACCAGTGCTGTCATTCACCCACTGTTAAAAAAAACCCCTAAGTTTGACGCTTTTCTTCTTAGCATACAGACCAATTTCAAAATTACCATTCATTGCTAAGATTTTAGAAAAGGTTGTTGCTAAGCAGCTTATAGCTGTTCTAGATGAATACAGCATTCTGGATAAATTCCAGTCTGGCTTTCGTAGAGCTCGCTCTACTGAAACTGCACTTGTTAGAGTATGATGCAGGAGAATGCTCTGCCTTGCTGATGTTGGACCTGACCTCTGCCTTTGATACTGTTGACCATCACAGTTTGCTAGATAGGCTGAGACATTGGGTGGGTATATCAGGGTCTGCTTTGGACTGGTTGGCATCTTATCTGTGTGAATCTCGTTTGGATTTTTGTAATTCTTTGTTCACATGTTTATGTAAAGCCTCTGGGGATCATCTGCAAGTTGTTGAGAATGCTGCCGCAAAGCTTCTGACCAAGTCTTCTAAATACTCTCATGATGCAACTCTGATGATCCAGTTGCACTGGCTCCCCATAAAATTCAGAATCCACTTCAAGATTTTGACTTTGACATTCGGGGCTCTGCATGGAGAAGCACCAACCTATATTAGAGATCTTTTACATCCGTACATCCCCAGCAGGTCCCTGAGGTCATGTGATCAGGGCTTTCTGGTCGTCCAACATACGAGGCTGAAAACGAAAGGGGAAAGAGCGTTTGTAACTGTGGCCCCCAGACTCTGGAACTCCCTTCCTTTGAGCCTGAGATCTGCGGACTCAGTGGTTTCATTTAAAAAAAAAACAGCTAAAAACTCATCTTTTTAAACTTGCTTTTGGTTGACTCCTGTTTTTATGTTTTAGCTTTTCTGTGAAGCACTTTGTGATTTTTATCTTGAAACATGCTATGCAAATACAATTTTACTTTACTTTACAATGATATGCAAATTGTCATAACCACTGATCAATGACTGTCAGGGCTCTGTGTGCAGGCGGATGGAGAGGTGGATCCAATCGCAGGACTCAGACACTGAATTGTAACTTAAACCTCAGCTTTATTGCTGGCACGAAAACAAAACATAAACTGAGCAATGGTAGCGAATACTGAACACTAACATGGAAACACACAGGCATAGTCTGATGGTACGACGCGACACCGGGTTGAGGAAAACACAGGGCTTAAATACACAGGGTAGTAATGAGGGAATGGGCAACGGAAGGGAGACACAGCTGGGAGAGATCAGGGCTAACGAGACGGGGGAACCAAGCTGCACACACTAACATAAGACAAAGACTTTCACAATAAAACGGGAAACATGAATTACTGAACAAGCACGCAGACTTAACACTGAGAGACAGAAAATACCACATGGAACTCAAATACATGAAACCACAAATCCTAAAGCACGGAATGAACAGAAACATGAACTCTAATAATAACCATCATCATCACCACCACAAGAGAATGAGAAAACAATCCAAAACACCAAGATAACTGAAACACAAAGTACCAGAGAAACATAAAGAATAATCCATGATGCAAAAGTAAACCAAAACATAATAAACTCAAAATACTGGGTCCGACGGACCCAGAACCGTGACAATGACAATGAGTACCCTTCACAATGACTTGGGGAATGGCTGCAGTCACAACTTTGTAAGATGGTGAAAGATGTTCCCTTAGGCTCCCTCCTGGCCTGCTTGCTCAAACCAGCGTTCCTCCCTGTCCAGGATGTGTACATCATTGAAAGAGTGTCCACTGGCCTGTGGGTGAAAACAGTCCAGGCTGAGTTAGCTCTTCTATGTTGTGCCATGCGCTTAGCCAGAGGTTGTTTGTTTTCCCCAATGTATAAATCACAGCAATCCTCTTAACAAACACTTAACAGCGTACACTACATTACTCTGTTTGTGTCGGGGAACCCGATCCTTGGACCACTTGTTGGCGCATCTTGTTTTAGGGTTTAAAAGCCACGGAGACGAGGTTATTTAGAAAAAATGCATCTCAGCTGTTTCAATATTCCTGACACATAAGGCATCACTAAGAGTTTTCTCTTAGGCATCAGTTGTCCTTCTTCTCGCCTGGATCGGCTGGAGCTTTCTTTAGGTGCCTTCCCAGCTTTGGCAAATATCCAGCTGGGATAACCACATTTACTCAGGGCCTTCTTGATGTGATGTTCTTCTGCGTCCCTGGCTGCTCTGTCTGTGGGGATGGTGTTTGCTCTGTGTTGTAGCGTCCTGATGACACCCAGTTTGTGCTCCAGTAGATGATGAGAGTCAAACCTTAAATACTGATCTGTATGTGTAGGTTTACGGTACACATCTACTTTACATGTCCCCCATTACTGATGGAAATCTCACAGTCTAAAAAGGCTAACCTGACATTTTTCATATCCACCCTGGTGAATTTGATCTGTTAGTCCACTGAGTTAATGTGATCAGTGAAATGTGGTTCATCCTGAGCTTCAGTTTTCACCCAGGTGTCATCCACATACCTGAACCAATTACTTGGTGGTGTTCCAGGGTAGGATAGCAAAGCTCTCTTTTCCACTTCTTACATGTACACGTTTGCCACAATGGTTGAAACTGGGGAAGCCATGGCAACATTATGTTTCTGCCTGTAGTACTGACACTTGTATGTGAAATATGTGGAATTAAGACACAGTTCCAAAAGCAAACACACTTGGTGGGTGCTGAGAGTGGTCCTGTTGCTGAGGTTGTGGTCATCCTGTAATCTCTTACAAACTACCTCCACTGCTTCAGTGACTGGAACACAAGTGAAGAGAGATGTAACATCGTACGAGACCATTGCTTCATCTGCCTCCATAATGACATCTCTCACCTTCCCAACAAAATCCAAGGTGTTCTGGATGTGGTGTTCAGAGCTGTCTACCAACGGGATGAAGATCAAAGCCAGAAACTTAGAGATGTTATAGGTGACCGAGTTGATCATACAGACAATTGGTCTTAAAGGTGCACCCTGTTTATTTAAACCATATAGATTCCCCCGAGTATAGCCTGTGGTATGATGACTGGTCAATAGCATTGTTGTGTTCTAAATGCTTATCACCCTCTTCCTGTGACCATTTCTTGGGTCTTGTTTCAGGTGGATCATAGGTATTTTTGTCACTGAGCAAAATTTTCTCATGATAGTTAAAATGGAGAGAATGTTGTCTCCGGGAGTTAGCTGATATGATTTAGAGCGGCAAGGTATGGTGGGGTGTTCCGGTCAAAGAACACGGAGGCAGCTTCCAAGTTTAGGAGATTTATTCAGCTGTGGTCTGTAGTAACGATACATAAAGCAACTATCAGTACAGTACACATAAAACATTCAACATGCCCCGACATTATTCTAGCACAGAGATAGCACAAGGAACTGTATTCAGCACTCATATATAACATTAACAATTTCAACAATTACGCAAGACTTACAATTAGCATTAACTAGCTTAGTAGCTTATTAGCATATTAGCGTATTAGCATAGGATAACATTAGCATAGTCACGAGGGAACAAATACACACAATAGCATCTGACATACAGAACATCATGTAAACAGAACCCACCTTCTGGCATTCACACACAGCAATAAACCAAAACCCACGAGATGCTGGTGAGAGGACAAAAGGAAAAAGGCTGGCTATTAGCAGCTACAAAGGCAGACTAGCAGCACACGGCACAGAGTGGTGCATTCAAGGAGCGGCAGCGTAGATATGGTGAGTTCAATGACGTAGGACATATCAATTTCCACAGCACAAACACTTATTTATAAACAAACCATAACACTTCAACCAAGCAAATAACATATAAACAGTGGGCTTTCTAACACAGCCGCCCCCGACTGTCTGCACAGACAGTCGAATCCAAGGTGGAAAGGCCACTTAGGTATGTGGATCCTTATCCTCTTCAAGCATAGGGAGTGAGACCAAGCGGGCTACTGGTCGAATATACGTTCGATCTTTGACCTTAACGGCAGCAGTCCGGATGCGTCCATCAGCTCCAGGGTAAGTAGTCGTTACCTTACCAACAGGCCATAAAGCTCTTGGGAGCTGAGGATCAACTATGAGCACCACTTGGTCCGGTTTGAGACACTCCGCCTCCTTCTGCCACTTCTGTCTCTCTTGCAAGATAGGCAGGTAGTGACGGGTGAATCGGGACCAGAAATGGTCGACAAGAACTTGACTATGTCTCCATCTGCGACTTCCGATAAGGTTGCTGGGATCGTAAACCACTTGAGGGAGTGATGCATCATAGCGTCCCATAAGCAGGATGTTAGGTGTGATGGGGTCTGGATCTGCTATGTCTGATGAGACGTAGCCGAGAGGCTTAGCATTTACGATGCCCTCCACTTCCACAAGGACCGTACGAAGCACAGTTTCAGGGACCGTCTGCTCCTTGAGTACGACCTTAAGAGCAGTTTTCACGGACCTGACCTCTCTCTCCCAGGCGCCACCGAAGTGAGGAGCACTGGGAGGGTTGAAACGGAAAGCAATCTGCTGCTCTGCCAAACGCTCCTTCAACTGAGGCGCCATGGTCTCAAAGGCCTCATGGAGCTCTCGGGCTCCACCGACAAAATTTGTCCCGTTGTCACACAGGAGCTCAAAAGGTTTGCCTCTTCTGGCAATAAAGCGCCTTAACGACATCAGAAAGGAGTCAGTGTCAAGACTCTCGAGGAGGTCCAGATGCACACAACGGGTCGTCATGCACTTGAAGACTATGCCCCAACGCTTCTCTGTTCGACGTCCAATTTTCACAGTAAAGGGTCCGAAACAATCGACTCCAGTCGAATAAAAGGGTGGTTTATACAGTCGCAGACGAGCTGGTGGCAGATCTGCCATCTTCGGGATGGAAGGATTGGCACGCCAAGCCTGACACTGCCTGCAGTCCCTCTGATACCGTCTGACTGCTTCCCTCCCCCGGAGGATCCAGAACCGGCGACGTAGTTCAGCCAACACTCTTTCTGGTCCAGGATGAAGGAGGGTCTCATCAAAATCCTGGATGATGAGCTTAGTCAGAGGATGTTTTGGGTCTAGTATGATTGGGTGGATGGTGTCTAGCTCCAGCTGCTCAACCCTTCGTAACCTTCCACCAACTCTGATGAGTTCCGTATCCTTATCATATTCGGGTGATAAGGAGTTCAAACGGCTGTTGGTTGGCAATGGTCTACCAGACCTAAGTGCCTTGGCCTCCTCCGGGAATGATTCTGACTGAGCCTTCATCAGGAGGAGTATCTCAGCTTTGATGTAATCGTCTGCTTCACTGGGCGAGCTTGAGTTTGGGTCAGCCGCCCCATGTAGGGACCGCGCTGTTGTCTTGATGAGATCCTTCCAGGTGGAGAACATGCTGATTTCAGGAAGTTGAGGGCAGGAGTTGACCCTAACCTGTCCCCAGAAATATGATTTCTTCAGCTCGCCATCCTCTGGCTCTGGATATGCTGGTGGGCTGGTCGGCCAATGCTCCTCGGATCGACATAAAAATTCAGGGCCTTGGTGCCACCGGTGTGGTCGTGACAGCTCCCTCAAGGTCTTGCCCCGGGTAATGTCATCAGCAGGGTTGTTCGCGCTATCCACATATCTCCAGGTACTCCCATCTGTAAGACTCTGGATCTCTGCCACCCGCGTGCCCACAAAAACTTTATAGCTGCAAGATTCTGACTTGATCCAGTGGAGAACGGTAGTGGAGTCCGACCAGAGAACGACCTTTCGAATGGGCAGCGTGAGCTCAGCTTGAAGGAGACCAGCTAGTTGTGCACCAGCGAGAGCGGCACTCAGTTCCAACCGCGGCATGGACAGCTGTTTCTTTGGAGCCACCCGGGATCTAGCCATCACAAAGGCGACATAGACTTCCTTCTGAGCAGTTTCTGTCCGCAGGTAAGCGACAGACCCATATGCTCTCTCGGAAGCGTCGCAAAAGATGTGAAGATCTCTACTTGAAGCAGGTGAATCAGCAGATGCTGGTGCATAACATCTGGGGATTTCCACCTGGATAAGATCAGGAATCTCCTTTTCCCAGGCAAGCCATCTGTCACGAAGGCTAGGTGGCTGGATCGGGTCGTCCCAGCCGAGCTGCTCCTTCCAAAGATCCTGTACCAGAATCTTGGCCCGTGTGGTGAATGGTACTATATAACCTAGCGGATCGTACTGACACGCAAGTGTTTTGTAGACGTTCCTCAGTGTGGGTTCAGTTCTCTCCCCCATTCGATGTCTGTATTTGAAGGAGTCACGAAGGCAATCCCATGTCAGTCCCAGAGTTGGCTCCCAAAGGTCTGTGCTAGACTGAGAGAGCCATAGGTCACTACTCTCAGATCTGACATTGGATGGAAGATGTTCAATGACAGCAGGGATGTTGCTGGCCCATTGACGTATCTCAAAGCCCCCGGTGTGGAGCAGCTGGCGCAGACTGTCGACTAGGGCCTTAGCTTCCTCTTGGGAGTGGGTGCTGCGGAGGCAGTTATCCACGTAGAACGACTGCTCTACACAATCAACGAGGTCATGATTGGACCTACAAGTGTCCCGGACATGCTGCTGCAATGCATAGATGGCGCAGCAAGGACTGCATGTCGTGCCAAATGGCAGCACTTGCCATTCATAGATCTTCGGCTCTTCATCCCTCTTCATGTCCCGCCAGAGGAAGCGTAGCACTGGTTTGTCTGCTGGCAAAAGGCGTATCTGGTGGAACATACCTTTGATGTCGCCACTCACAGCAACTGGATACTGCCGGAACCGAAGAAGAACTCCTAGCAAAGATGGACCTAAGGCAGGTCCAGGGAGGAGAATAGAGTTGAGGGACTTCCCTTCGTACTGGAAAGAGCAGTCAAAGACGATCCTGTCCTTGTTATTGTGTCGCACCATGTGGTGAGGTATGAACCAGGATTCTGCAGTGGTTCTAGCTATCTCATGTGGCACCACAGCTACATAGCCCAACTTCTCCAGCTTCTGGATTTCCTGACAATATACTTCGGCGCGTTGTGGGTCTTTGACAAGTCTCCTCTCTGTGCTGCGCAGACTTGGCAAGACTGCTTCCATAGGGGCTTGAAGTGTGGCGGAGTTGGTGCGACGAAGCAGTGGTGTGGCATACCTCTGTGTCCCATCGACAGTGACCCTGATGGTGGATGTCTGGAGTAGGTTTAGAGCTTGCTGATCTTGCTTCGATCGGGTTACCTGCTTCTCGCTCACATAAGGCAGCGTATCAATCTGCCAGAGACGCTCAACATTCCTGAAAAGCTCACTGTTTGGCACAACTGTTGCTGTGAACAGGCACTGCTGCTCAGTTGCAGGAGTCTGGTCAATACTGATGGGACCTTGGAGCGACCAACCAAGCTTGGTATGGATGGCGATGGGTCCCCCTGTCGGGCCCAGATGGACCGGTTCTGTAGGTGCCAGGAGATGAGGCATGTCAGAGCCGATAAGCAGCAGAGGTTGAACATGATCTACCAAAGGCAGAGGTAAGTCACGCAGGTGTTTATAGCGGCGTTGTAGAATCCTCACCGGATAGGAATGTTCTGAGAGACCAAGGGCATCGGCGGTGAATGCCTTTTGTACATTATACTTCTCCCCAGGTTTGTAGGGGGAGGACACTTGGAAGGAAACTGAGGCGCCATGAAGCTGCACTACCTCTTGGTGGACAGTCCGCAGGGCAAGTGTCTCAGGCTCTGGAGTGAGCTTTAAGCGTCGAACAGCTTGTGGTAAAATGATGCTTCGTTCGGAGCCATCATCAAGTATTGCATGAGTCTCCAATGTTTGGTCCCTGTTGTACAGCAAGACCTTTACAACCTTCAGCATCACCTTGGGGGAACGGTTTGGCCTATCCAAGTACACTGTTGTAGTCGGAGCAGTCATCATGAGCACACTCTTCTGGATCTGCTGGACCGCATCATGCAGTACAGTCAGGTGTTGCTCTCTGCAGGTATTACAGGGTCGTTTGAGGGTGCAAGCCTCCGGCTGGTGAGTTCTTCCACATTTCCAGCACCGCTGTTCATCAGTTAACCACCTCACCATCTGGTCAGTAGTCAGTTTCTTAAACTCTACACAAGCGTTCAGGAAGTGCTCCTTATTCTCGCAGCGGGGACAGTATGGTTTTGGTCTGGATGAGGACTTTGGTCGGACAGAACTCCCTTCTGAGCTGGGGATTTCCCGGGAAGTCAGGAAGAAGGCTGTCGATTTCTCCTTTGGTTTATTGGGAAGACGCTGGTCTTTCTTGGTTGGCTTATAAGCTTCAGGACTATAGAGTGAAGCAGCTCTACCTGCGATGCGCTTCGCTTGGGATTTCATCTGCAGCCAGGAACTCAGATCAGGCAGGGTATAGGTTTGGTCAGTACCTGTCCGAAGAATGCCTTGGTTCAGGCAATGCTCTACAAACCCATCACGATAACTGGGTGGCATCTTACTCAGTAGTCGGTCGACATGAGACCCACATCTTAGCTCAAAGCCGTTCTGGCCCTCCAGTGTCCTAAGCATCCCTACTAGAGATTGGATAGACAAGGCAAATGCATCAAAGGCTTCTGCGTCGCCGAATTTGATAGCTGGAGCATTCAGAATGATGCCCAATTCACTTTGGACGAGCTGACGGGGTTGCCCATACTTGTCCTGCAGGGCGTGCATGGCCGTGGTGTACGGCGTTGGGTCATGCATGTATGCCTTAGCTAGCTGGATTGCACTAGGTAGCTGTAGGTGCCCAAGCAGCACTTGATATTTATACTGCTCATTCAGGTGTGGATGACTGTTCAACAGGTTGTCAAGGGCCATTTTCAATAAGGCAAAGTCACTTTCACGGCCACTCTCAAAGGAGGGAATCATAGGCTTGGGAATGCCATACCCTGTGGCGAGGAAAGGGTACGCATTAGCTGTCGGTAGCTCGGACTTAGGTGTGCAAAATAACTCTGTTTCGGCAGGGTTGCTGCAGGCTGCACGAGCATACTGCGATGGCTAACCTGAGAATGGAGTAGATGCCTGGTAAGACGTATCAGGTGCAAAGGTAGTAGACCGAAGTCCAGCTGGAACAGTTGGGTGCAGCACTTGGGGCGTGCACTGAGAATGCAATAGATGCGAGGCCATGGTTACTGGAGGTGGAGCTACCGTGGGCGCTGGAGGCTGAGTCACGGTAAGTGTTGAGGGTTGAATGACTAGCGGTTCGGGAGACCGACGCACAGGACCGACTGAAGGTAGGGCTGCATGGGTGCTCGAATTCCTATCCTCCGATGGGCATGGTGAGACTCTGGAACCGCTGGGTTCTTGTGCTTTCTCTTTAAGGAGAGAAGTAACCATCTTGGCTATCTCCAACTCGTTTACCCTCTTCTTTAGCTGTCGTCGCCTCTCCAGCTGTCTGGTCAACGCCTCTTGGGTTCTAATGGCTTCTTCCTGTAGCTGCTGGGCCTCTCTGGCTTGAGCTTGAAGTCGTTGACATTCATATTCGACTTGTTGATCCTCTTCTAGGTGCTGTTGGAATTCCTCAAGTTCCATCTGCTTTACTCGCTCTTCGAGCTGGGCTGTTTCCAGTTCTGATAATGCGTGGGAAGGGAATCTGCCTATCGACGAGCGTGATGCCCTTGTGGACCTGGAGCTGGAGCTCCTCTGGGATGAGCGTGTTTTACCTCCATGTGAACACTGGGAAGCGGTAGCCGGTTGCGTGGTTTGGGTTTGTCCCTCAAGAGGGAGTGTTGAAACCTCATAATCGTTCAGGTAAGCAGGTGGCCGTCGCTCTCTCTGCGAAACACGTGGGGGTGCTGAGTCAGCCTGGACATCTGTCTGTTCCATACCTTGATCAGTACTCTACTCCGGCTCGGAGGACCATAAAATGGAGAGAATGTTGTCTCCGGGAGTTAGCTGATATGATTTAGAGCGGCAAGGTATGGTGGGGTGTTCCGGTCAAAGAACACGGAGGCAGCTTCCAAGTTTAGGAGATTTATTCAGCTGTGGTCTGTAGTAACGATACATAAAGCAACTATCAGTACAGTACACATAAAACATTCAACATGCCCCGACATTATTCTAGCACAGAGATAGCACAAGGAACTGTATTCAGCACTCATATATAACATTAACAATTTCAACAATTACGCAAGACTTACAATTAGCATTAACTAGCTTAGTAGCTTATTAGCATATTAGCGTATTAGCATAGGATAACATTAGCATAGTCACGAGGGAACAAATACACACAATAGCATCTGACATACAGAACATCATGTAAACAGAACCCACCTTCTGGCATTCACACACAGCAATAAACCAAAACCCACGAGATGCTGGTGAGAGGACAAAAGGAAAAAGGCTGGCTATTAGCAGCTACAAAGGCAGACTAGCAGCACACGGCACAGAGTGGTGCATTCAAGGAGCGGCAGCGTAGATATGGTGAGTTCAATGACGTAGGACATATCAATTTCCACAGCACAAACACTTATTTATAAACAAACCATAACACTTCAACCAAGCAAATAACATATAAACAGTGGGCTTTCTAACAATAGTCTTTTTGTTTAGCAAAACCGTGTGCCTACACGTGTCTGCCGGAAGGATTGTAATGTTGTTGTCATGTCTAAGTGATGTGAGTGCCTTCCTCTCCTCCATGCCGATGTTGGATGCTGGGGATTTACATTACTGAGACAGGCCGAAACTTTCGTCCACAGTTGCTCTGCTTCCACGTCTGCAATGTTGTTGTTTTGAATAGCTGTTTCTGTTGCTGTGATCAGTTCCACTAGCAGGATTTGTCTCTGAGTCATAGAAAAGATCAACCATTTTGTAAGGATGTTTTTCTCTGCTTGCGTGAGTTGTCTGTGAAACAACTTGTCCCCATCCTCAGTGTGCCATCCTTCTCTCGTCTGGCCACTGAGGACACTTGCTTTATTTTGCTGTGGTTTCCATCTTCCTTTGTTCCCTGGTCTTAGACTTTTCATGCTGTGCTGGATGAGCTTTCTCAGTGAATTTAAACAACTTTTTAAGAGTATTCTCATCTAGAAGCATCGTAAGTCTCTGTCGGATTCGCTCCTCTTTAGATTTTAGCACGTCGATGGCAAAAATTTGTTTGTCTCACTCGTTCATTGAGCAGCTGGTTCTGTGTCTTCTAAAGGATTTCTGTTGCTGTGAATGGTACTCATGACCACTGATCAATGGTTGTTGATCAGTGGATGTTGATCAATGGTCATGACAATTTGCATGTTAATGATAAAGAAACTGACCCACAGTCCAGTTTTTATTCAGCCACTGTGCAAATGTACTGTTTATAAGGTTGGGGACACCTGCAGTCAACTGAGACTGAAGAAGTCACTTGGATAGGCGACGAAACGTTTCTCCCACTGAAAACGCAACATCCAGATCACCTTTTGGAATTTACTTACCTGGATGATTGCACATGTATCAAGACAAAACTAATTATAATTAAGAGTTAGCTTAACATGATAATTTAGCTTAACAGGATGTCTTTCAACTGTGGCGCAACATGAAAACTGCACATAAAGACCACAACTTATGAGGAAGTTTGAATGCATTAGCTTGCACTAACGCCTAACAGTCTATTTTTAACCACTGAATCATGTTATCTCAGGACAAATCTCACTTTGTTTGTTACTACAGGAGGGTGGGGGCAGTTTTTACAGAATGGAATAGATGAGCAGGTCTAAATAGCTGCTCACCACATCTGTGCAAACACATTTATATTTTCCAGTTTGTGGAAGTTTGGCGAATCTTCACACTCCATAGTTAGTTGTGAAACTTTAGTTTTACTTGTTTTCAGGTCTAATTATTATAATTATTTCTATTTCTATCTATGACCTGCATACATGTACACGTTTCACTTGTTTCAAATGTCTCTTTATATTCCTCTTTCTGTCTCTAATCTCTAAAACACTCTGAATTACTCTGTGTCTGAAAATTGCTGTACAAATAAATCTGAATCGTCCTCTGTATGTTGGTATCTACAGTTATGCTATAGCTGCTCTACAGAGTTTTCTCACTGTCTGCATGTTTGTTCTGCTTTTCCTTGGTTTCACAACTCGGCTGTGAACAGAGAGGAGAGAAAAGCACATTGTGACATTTTCCTTCACAATAATTAAACAACTGCTGTTTGTGTGAAACTGAAGACTGAACAAAGTCAAAGCTCAATATAGATTCATTTTAACATTAGAAACAAACTATTTATAAGAGTGTAAATGTCCATCCATCCATTGTCTTCTACCTATAAAATTCAGGGTCAAAGGTGAACACTATCTATTACCCTGAGAAAGGTCACCAGTCTGTTGCAGGGCTAAAACAGAGAGACGGGCAGCCTTTCATACTCACACCTTTGGGCAAATTTAGAATTCACCAGTTAACCTAAACCCATTAACCACTTGTCTTTGGACTGTGGGAAGAAGCAGGAGTACCTGCAGAGAACCTATGCAAAAAATACAAAAAGGCCCTGACCAGTTGGTGGATTTGAACCCAGGACTTTTTTGAGACTTTATTCATCTGGTGATAACCACATGCTGTCTCAGAAACACACACATTTACTTGTCAGTACACAGTCACACTGTTACAGCCTCCTGCTGTCAGCTCTGCTCCTCATCACACACACTCCTGGTCCCACTGACTCAGACCCCTCTGGCACTGACCCTGAACCCTCTGCTCCACCCCTCCCCTGCAGCTGAGCCTCAAACCACACCCAACCACCACAGTCTGTGTTATGAATATTTTTAGAGGCACTTTCTGTACTCTGTGGATAAACCAATAGGAATTGTTATGATCAGATCTGTTATTGTGGCAAAATTTAGACAAAAAAGTGTCTAAATATTTGTGTAGAGACTAAAGGTGCGAGCAAAATTTTGGAAAGAGGTCAACAGAGGTATGGAAAAAAAACAACATGTACAAGAATTAGAATCGGTTGTGTGGCTCTGTTTTATTTGCTAGCCAACAAGTACTAATACAAGCTTGTAGCAGAAATTGAACAACTCATTCTTCAAAGATAAGGAGATAAACACAACACAGTACCAGGAACAAAAGTCTAAACAGAGGCACATTTTAACCAACAACATGTCTCTTTGCTCTGGGGGAGCCCCGTACACAGCTGGGACTCTCTAGGATCTTGAAAACACATTTGACTTTTTTTTTCCACAATATGGATTTTTATCAAACCACCAGTCAGTTTGAAGTTGACAAGAAACGTCAAAAGCAATTGGTGTGCCTTCAAGCAATGAGTCCAGCTGTAAGATTTGAAACTGTGTGAATGTGTGTGTGAATGGGTGGATGACTGGATATGTAAAGCGCTTTGGGGTCCTTAGGGACTATTAAAGCGCTATATAAATACAGGCCATTTACCATTTACCATTTACCAAGCCAGTGTGAGAAAGGTAACATTACTGACTACAATTGCTGGGCTTCAAGCTATTGTAGTGTAAAACACATTTGTTTATGACGAGCGGGGCGATAATGAGAAGTTTGACAGAGTTATTGAAAAGTTTGAGGCTGAACTGATGTTGGAAGGAGCTATAAAGATTTGTCAAGCATGTGAGTTGTCACAGCAGCATATTAAGACATTTAGTGAAATGGGTGCAAATGCAGTCAGTGACTGTGCTACTGTGGGAGCAGTTTCAATTCAGACAGGGAAACACATACAGCCACGATCTGACAACAGGATCTTTGACTGCAAATGCTTTGGTTTAAAGCACATGACTAAACAGTGTCCAGCCCATGGTAAGACATGTTGCATCTGCCACAGCAGGAACTATTTTGCAAGGCAATGTTTCTTAAAAGGTGAAGAGGAAAAGAAAAGGCCATCAGTAAACATGGTAGAAGATACTGATCTAAGTGAGACATTTGTTGTTCTGATCAACTGTGAAAATGAATATTCATGGATCCAAAAGCTCTGAACTACAAAATCAAACAGGAGCATTACCAAATACCTAAACATGAAGAAATAACCAATGAAATGGCACCAGATACTTCACAAAACTCAATGTTTCACAAGGTTAAAGCTGAATGAAAGCAGCACCAAACACTGCAACTTCAAGAAAATGCGGTGCAGTCGCGTTACTATTTTTCAACAAACAAATTGTAGATGAGGCTGAAATGACCAGAGTCAGTGACATCATGACACCATGTCATGATCCTGGGCCTTTTGACGATCCAGCGTTTTAAGTTTGAGTTTATTTTTATGTTTATGGTTTATGTTTAAGTTCATTAGGTTATCTAGTTCATTTGCTTATTAGTTTCCCTTTGTGTTTTCAACCCCTGTTAAGTCTCCCTTGCCCTTCGTGTGTTTCATGTCTGTGTGTCTTATGTTGTCAAGTTCATGTTCTCATGTCTGCGTCTCGTTATGTTTCCTGTTTTATTTTGAAGAGGTCCTGTGTATAGGTTTAATGTGTTTAATTTTACTCTTTCCCTGTGAGTTCATTATGTTTATGTGGGTTGCGCTGTTTTGATCTTTATAGTTATTATTATCCTAGGTTTGTTTATGGTTATTGTGGTTATAGTTCTAAGGTTTTGTTATATGGCTTCCTGTGTTCCATGTTGTGCTTACGCGGTGTCTTTCTGTCCCATGTTTCAGGTCCCTATGTTCTGTCTCCCCAGTCTGTTAAGTTTACATGTCTAGAGTTCAGTAAGTGTGTTTCCTGTTTTACTTTGAAGGTCTGTGACTCATGTCAGTGTTTCTAATTGTGCTTCCCTTGTCTCGTCCAGCCTAATTACTCCCAGCTGTGCTCTCCTTCTGTGTCTCAATTCCCTTGTTATCCCTCAGTGTATTTATGCCCTGTGTTTCTCTTTGTCAGTGTCGTGATCTCCCTCATAGCTGTGTGATTATCCCTGTGTGTTTATGTATGATTAATTATTAGTTTTGTTCTTTGTTTCCCTTCCACCCCTGCAATAAAGCAGTGTTTTTGAGTTTGTCTCAGTGAGTTTTGCGTTTGGGTCCTTTTCTTGCCTGCACACGGCCGTTTTGTGACACACCAAGCTGAAACATTCAGAACTGATTAAAAACTATCTAGAAATAATAAATAATTATAAAAACATTTTCTACCATAATTATTTATTTCAACAAATATAAATAAGTAATCTTGTCATTGCTCAGTTTGATGTCTCTTTGTCTTTGAACTCGTTGTTAACTGAAGGTTTTAACAGTGATTGTGGTTTCTGATGTGCTCTGTGTTACAGTGGTACAGAGTCAGGATGGCTGGGGAGTGACTTACACTTCTACTCAGATCTGTGCTGTAAAAGGATCAACAGTGGAAATAAAATGCAGCTACACATACCCATCCAGGACACAATATCAAATTACTAAAGTTCAAAAGAAACTGTGGTTTACTAAAGGAACCAATCATAATCCTGTGGATCTGAAATCAGACTCAGACTACACAGGACGAGTGGAGTATCGTTCTAATCAGAAGGACTGCACTCTGAGAATCACAGAGCTGAGAGAGAGCGACTCAGCTGTGTACAAGTTCAGATTCATAACAAACCAACAAGGAGGGAGCTATACTGGTTCACCTGGAGTCACTTTGATTGTCACAGGTAACATTTTATTTGAATTCATTATTTGCTTCCAGATACAGTTTGCACATATTTTAAGAACATAAACTGAATTTGTGTTGTTTCCTCATGTATGCAGATCTCCAGGTGCAGGTGATCACATCACAGCACGGACAGGATGGTACCCTGGTACAGCTGAAATGTCACAGCAGCTGTCTGCATGATCGTCCTTCCTATGTGTGGATGAAGAATGGGCAGGTCACTCTGAGAGAAACATCTTCTACTCTTCGGTATTCATTTTTTCCTGAAGACAACATTTCCTGTGCTCTAAAAGGACACGAGGAGTTTCCCTCTCCATCAGTGTGTGAGTTTATTCAACAGACTTTACTAACATGTGGAGCCTGAACATATTATCCTGCATGTTAACTACATGTAACTCTGGGCTTCTTGTTGATTCAAAGTGCTGCTGTTTTAAAAAGAGCAAGTTTTATTGATGGTTGGCTCTGAGATATCCAGGAATGTTCACAGGATTCAAACCATCAATAATCCAGATTTCTCCACACACATCTTACCTCCAGTGTGGCCATAAGTTTGTGTCTCCTCACAATCACATTTTCTCAAACATGTTTAAAAGAAAATGAGTTTGCTGCATGAATTTCTTCCGATGGAAATATTTTTGACCAACATGGCTTCAGCTTTATGTCTCACATTATTACTGTACAGTATCAACATCATCAGTGGAAGCAAACATTTACTGAATTCCTCAAAAGAAGGAAGAAAATACAAGTTTACATTCTTCATTTTCACTGTGATGATACACACATAAAAACTATGAATTAATATGATTTTGAATCTGTTCTATAATATCACCCCAATCGGTCCCAGCAGATGGCCCCGCCCCTCCCTGAGCCTGGTTCTGCTGGAGGTTTCTTCCTCTTAAAAGGGAGTTTTTCCTTCCCACTGTCGCCAAAGTGCTTTCTCATAGAGGGTCATATGATTGTTGGATTTTTTCTCTGAATGTATTATTGTAGGGTCTACCTTACAATATAAAGCACCTTGAGGCGACTGTTGTTGGAATTTGGTGCTGTATAAATAAAATTGAATTGAATTTATATAGAATTAAATTGAATATAACCTTTACTCTTTATATCGATTTCACTTATCTTACCAACATCATCAGTCAGGAATAATAATTTGTGCTTTTTAAACATGAAATATAAAGAACATAATGTGTCAAATACATTCATCATTTAGCTTAACCTATGCAGTATATTAATCACTTGTATTATTTATTTTCCATAAAGATCACAATAAAGACTCAGCTCTCATCATCATTGGTAAATCAGAGACATTATTCCAGTTTTTCCAACACATTCGAGACATATTCTTGTTTGATGAATTTCCAAAATTTGGAAAGGGAAAGTCAAACATATAAGAGGAATATTCTTCCAGCTCCAGTTCACATATTTTTTATCATCACCTACAATTTGAGAAATGAAAAGTGTGAAGAAAACTTAACAGTGTCTGATTTGGTGAGAAGTGGAGCCTCAGCAGGAAATGAGGCTCCACTTCTCGCTGTGTGTTTGAAGTCTTGTACATTTAAAATATGTTTTGTTCTAAAAATCCAACCACAGTTTGTAAATACGTTCATGTTTCCTCCTCCAGATGATCCAAAGCCTCCCTCTGTGTCAGTGAGTCCGTCTGGTGAAATCACAGAGGGCAGTTCAGTGACTCTGACCTGTAGCAGTGAAGCTAACCCAGCAGCTACGTATGTCTGGTACAAGAGGAACAGCCAACCACTCAGCAAAAACTCACAGCTCATCTTCAGCTCCATCCAGTCCTCTGACTCTGGAGAGTATTACTGTTCAGCTGTGAACAAGCTGGGGTCAAAACGTAAATCCATCACTATTGATGTGAAATGTAAGTCAAACAATTTTGACAAAAATGTCTGTCAATATTTCTACATGTTTGTCTATAATATCATCTTTCTTCTGATCTGTCTGCTTCATGTTTACAGTCAGCTGCTGTTACATTTATCACAGGTCAGATAGAGCAGAGCGCGGCTGTGACTGGTGATTCAGCAGCTGCTAAAAATGAAGGGAAAGTCTAGGATCTATCAAGTTTAAAAACATATATGATCATCTGTTCTCCATCTGTAGATGATCTGTGCTGAATGCCAGAAAACTGTGCATCTGTCAAAGATGAAACATGGTGTCCCATGGAGGCTGGAACAGTTTCATACCACAGTGCTCTCTCTGTGTTTTACTCACAACACATACTTGAAGAGCTGAACTTTACCACATAAATATGATATGATATACCTTTATTAGTCCCACAAGGGGAAATTTCATAAGGCTGCCGACCTATTGCACGCAATGGCGGCGCCATCTTACCCTCCGACCATACATACATTACACAAAAACATCACATGGGGAAGACAGGTCAGAGAGGTATAACAATGGAAAATGCACCACATGAGGAAAGATAAGGAGAAAAAAATAACTCCCTCCAGACTGAGCTCCAACAGGGAGATCAGTTTGAGAACAGAAAAAAAACACCTCTGCACATAGCACATGAAAAAAACTCTTAATACACCAAAGAAACACATGACAAGCAACAGGGGCGGGTAAAGGGTGAGAGACAGCCGATTTAGACAGTATATCCGGGCCTGCAGCCTATGCGCTGGTCTCCTTGATCCACCGTCAGCATCGGAAGGAAATAAGCTTCGAAGGCGTTTGGAGGGGGAAGGGGGGATGAGTGTATGTCTGCATGTGTATATATGTCTGTGTGTGTGTGTGTATGTGTCCAGAGTTCAGCTGAGACAGTGTCCTTCGCCCTGCCAGGCTAAGTAAACAGTCTTCCAGCCAACCCAGGTGGCCTTGCATAGAAAGGGAAGAACAGTCAAAACACAGTCGTTATCAGGGTGTTGTTGTTCAGCTCCAGCCTTGAGACCGCAGCTGGCGCCGAAGGGGTATCCGCATGAGTGATGGTGCTTTTTACTTTAGTGCAAACAGCTCATATGAATTTCCAAGCAGTTCTACAGTCCAACACTGGTCTCTCAATCTCCCGTTGGAGAGCCGCGAGCTTCGCCATACTTGCGCTCTGTGATGATGTCATTCTTGTGCCCAAAGAGCCGATTCTGAGAACTCACGACAGTGTGCCTCCCCGAGATGTCATCCAGTTTGCACTCAGAGATCTTATTCTGAGTATTCACAGCAGCCGTAAGCCTTTCTAAGATCTTATCCGTGCTGCACTCAATGAGCCCATTTTGAGAAACTCACGCCTCGTCCCATCGTTTCAATCCCAGCAGGCAGCCTTGTGGGGGTTTGAACAGCCGGTTCTGCTTCCTTAGTTCTCCGGTAAGTCAGGGCCAAGCCAGCTCCGATCAGCCAGAACCCTGTTATCATGGTTCCGAATAGGTAGATATCTTCAGCACTCAGGCTCACCCAGGCCCAGACTTCTCGTTGAGAAAAGGGTGTCAATTGCATTCAGAGACCAGTTGATCAAATCCATAATTCTCTTTTAGGTTTTAGAGAACAGACTGTGAGAGAGTGTTCCAGGGAAAAGTAATACAAAAAACATGAGACTAGACAAGGACACAAGAGGATAAGCAGGGAAGCTAAGGGAGAGGAGGAGGAGGAGAGGAGAAAAGTGCGACCATCTTCGTCAAGAGCAAGAGCACTGGTAAAACTGATTTCAGTGTTTTTAACTACAGTAGCTGGTCTAGAAGATCTCCAGTATAAAGCTGTCTTTATTATGTTTAGTTTGTGCATTTGTGTTCTTCTCATTTGTTGTTTACATAAGCCAACCAAACCCTGATGTATGCCTAGAAATGCAAACTAAAAGAGAAATATGTCACAAAGCCACACATGCTGTTAAGCATATTGGTTTTTCCAATAAGAAGTAAATTATTGAAGCTTCTGTAAAACACATTTGTCTGTGGTTTCTAGACGATCTGCAAATCTTTCCTTGACTGACACAGTGATGGTGGAAAGTTTGAACTGGCCTTCATGTTCCCAGAAATGAAATGTAATTTGATCCAATCATTCAGTCACAATGTGTCTGAGGATGACGGCATTCCTGTTAACAACATCCAGAACCCTTCACTCCTGTTTTTGTACACTTACACAGTTAGTTGATTCGGTCAGAAATTCAAACTACAGTTACTTCCCTGTGTTTTCTCCTCCAGATGCTCCAAAGCTTCCCTCTGTGTCAGTGAGTCCCTCTGCTGAGATAGTGGAGGGCAGTTCAGTGACTCTGACCTGTAGCAGTGATGCTAACCCAGCAGCTAGTTACACCTGGTACAAAGAGGATGAAGACTCACTTAAAACATCAGGACACAACTTCACCATCAGCAACATCAGGCCTGAGCACAGTGGGAGTTATTACTGTGTGGCCCACAACAACAGAGGGACTCATAACTCCACCTTACAGCTGACTGTTGCAGCAGGTAATCATTGACATTCAGCTCATGTGGATTTAATGATGATGGCAGTGAGGAGGATATCTCATCCAACAGCTGGAAGCTGCTCGGTCACCTCAAAGATCACACTCTCCACATTTTTACATCCTAGACTTTTGTCCTCTTCATTGTTGGTGATATTAATCTGCTGTGTTGCTTTTCTGTATATAAAACATCTGTTGCTCTGAGGAGGAGCTTTGGCTGCATTGTTGGGTTCTTCTGGCAGTGTTTGACTTTAACTTCCACTTGACTGATGGCCTTTCTTCACAAAGTATCCTCCTCACTGCATGAGCTCAGAGGTTAATAGTTAATAGTAGAAGTTAAACATGTAGACAAAGTTACAATTGAAAGCTGCTGAAACTGCAGCAGTACTGTTCTGTACTGGGAATGAGTTTTGTAGCAGTTGTTGACATATGATATATGACTCTACAGACTTAGTGTTACTTTCTGTACTCAGGAAGTGATGCTGGTTTAACTTCACATTTAATTGTAATGTTTCTGTTTTTCTCACATGAACTTCTGACACCAGCAGTGGTGTAGCAGGAGTCTGGAGGAGGATATGTCTTCCTAAAACTTTGTTCATTAAGTGCTCAAATTTTCAATGCTGGGATGGCACCAGTTAACTCATTGTGCTGAAGGACTAATCTAAGTTGTCTAACTCTGTCTATATGCCAGTACATCAGTGATCAGAGCACCGCTTTAACTGTTCTAACCTGCAGTAACTCTACTTTATGTTACAATCAGGTAACTGAGGTCATAAAATAAGGAAAGCATTACTTGAGTTTCAGTGAACTCAAGTCTTACAGTAGCTTATTTTACTGACTATTCATGCATGAACAAGTTTTTGTGCAGTTTTACAAAGAGTACAATTATCTAAAATTCCAGGCACAGTAACATTTATTCTACAATGTTGTGGCTTAACTTGATGTCGTGCCTGAATCGACTCTGTGCTCAGTTGTTGTAATGCTAACTTAACTGTCAGTGTTTTATTTGGATCTTTGTTTCCACAGGAGCAGGAACATTAGAAGCTGCTGGAGTAACTGCTGCTGTTCTCCTGCCTGTCATATTCTTCTCTGTCTTCCTGTGGATTCAGTGAGCAGATCTGTTACATTATTGTTTACAAGATAAAGTTTGATTTTAACAGTTTATGAATGTCATTATTTTGTTCATCATTAATTGTCCCAACCAGAAAAAAGAGGATGTCCAAGGAACCTGTTAAATCTGAAGACAGAGCCAACAACAGAGAACAGGTGAAAACAGTCACATCAGTGTTGTACAAATAACCAACATTGTGGTTTTAAACTTCCTGTTGGACTCACAAAACCTTCTTTGCTGTTGTTCTTTAACTCAAATACATTTGATCACATTTGTAGCTGAGATCTTTTTTCCTATACAGTGTTTACCTGATCAGAGACAGCCAGAGGAGCAGGATGATCTTCAGTACACCAGCATCCACTTCTCCAATAACCAGGCAGATCCTCTCTACTCCAACATCAGAGCAGCTCAGCCTCACAGACACATGCAAGAACAGGAAGTTACTGAGTACACTGCTGTTAGATTTAACAGAGGCAGTGCAGCCAAGAGGTGAGAGAGACTGTCCTCTCATGTCTAAGAAACAAACTCACTGCTTTTACTGCTCTTTTTCACCATTAATGGAAATTATTTCAGTTGATGCTATATCCTCCAAATCATGAAATGTTCTTCTCTGTTTTCAGAGACAGAAGTCAGGAAACAGGAGAGTCTTCATGTGCACTGTACTCCACAGTCAACAAAACCAGATGAAGGGACGGGTTGATGATGATGATGTGATATTTATGTAGACTCAGTGTAGTTAAGCTCAATTGTAGTTAAGTGGTTTTTAAAATAGGTGAAAATTTCTTATATTGTTATGTTTAGTCGAAAAATGTTACTGTGTTTTCCTCTTTTTTTGTATAGTTGTTGTTTTTAAATATCACACTTTTAATAATAGACCAAGATCTGAGTGTATACAAAATGCAGGTTTTAAATGAAGAATTGTTTTTTAAGGGACAAGCAGCTATCCAGACGTCTTGATGCATTCTCAATCATCCAGGAAAGTAAATCTCCAAAAGTTGAATCTGTTCATCTGGACGTAGCGTTTTGCTAAAACCAGCCCACTTCAGTGGGCTGGTTTTAGTCATTATGCAAATGTACTGTTTATAAGATTGCGGAAACCTGCAGTCAGCTGAGACTGAAGAAGTCACTTGGATGAGTGACGAAACGTTTCTCCCACAAAACGCTACGTCCAGATGAACAGATTCAACTTTTGGAGACAGCTATCCAGACCTACCTGGATGTAGGAATCCAATAAAGTCTTTTCACAACAGACATGTCAAAGTGGATCAGCTTCCTCACTTTGTTCAGTGATTTCACTCATCTAAATCAGACCATGGATCACACTTTGCTAACTGTACAAGTCTCAGATTTAATTATTCTGAAACTAAGTTTAAGCTTCCCAGAACTTTTTGTTGAAAGTTACATTACTGATATAATAAAGATAAAATGTTTGTATTGTTCATCCACAAGTGCAGTCTCTGGCTCAAACACAGAAGCTTGGTATGTTTGGTTGTCAGTCCAGACATTACTGCTTGAATGCCTGTCATGAATTTAGCTAATCCAAGTGCAATTGCTTGAAGAAAGTCTTTAACATTGTCCCAACTTCCATTAAGTACAGTTGCTGCAGATGTGGGCTGGATATGCTCATCTCTCCTGGTGTCCTGCAAGGAAACAACCACATTCTTTAGAATAAAAAGTTATATTTAGTCTACTTATTTCATTTATCTGCGGCCAGGTTGTGGGAGAAGCAGCCTAAGCAGAGAACTCAGACCTCCCTCTCCACAGCCACCTCCTCCAGCTTATCCAGGGGAACTCCATCAGGTCCTGGATCTGATCCAGGGCCTCCTCCTGGTTGGACACGGCCAGTACACCTCACCTAGGAGACGCCCAGGAGGAATCCTTGTCACATGCCAGAACTACTTTCACTGGATCCTTTCGATGTGGAAGAGAGAAAAATACAGAGAAACAAACAACAGTCATATGACCTCCGATGAGCACGTGCTTTGGCAACAGTGGGAAGGAAAAACTCCCTTTTAAAAGGAAGAACCCTCCAGTAGAACCAGGCTGAGGGAGCACCAGCCATCTGCCAGATCCACTGATAGTGGTCTTCTTACTATTCCACAGACCTGTTTGAAAACAAAGGGGGATTGCGCTTTTCAAACTCTAGCTCCAATATTGTGGAACAGTTTAGCTCCCTCACTACCCACCATCACCTCTGTGGCTTCTTTTAACCTCCTAAGACCCGAACTCTTTCCTGGCATGCTTTTTAATTTTTTCTTTGCTCTTATGGCTGATTAGGACCTGATGAATGTAAAAACAATTACATTATAATTACAGAATTAATTAATTACAGAATTAGCAGATTTTTTTTTTTACCTGATTTTTGTTTCTGAGAAAAATGAGATCCACATATGAGGACATTTGTTTTAATGTTGATAGAACAGTGGCAGTATAATGTCCTCGTAAGTGGATATCAGGCCCTTGTAGAGCAAAATTTTGTGTTTTAGTCTAGACAACCAAAAATGTGATGTCCACATACGTGGATGCCAGGTCCTAGGAGGTTAAAAACAGCTTAAAACACATCTGTTTAGACAGGCATTTGGGTAATGTTCATGTGTAATATGTTGTTTTATTTCATATGCGTTTATATTCTCATGCGAAGCACTTTGTAATACTCAAAAAGTGCTATATAAATAAATTTTACTTACTGATAAGTAATGATTCAATGCAGAGAGGTGTGTAAACACATAGTGAGTGAGAAAGGTGACTGAAGAAGAAATACTCAGTGCATCATGGGAATCCCCCAGCAACATATACCTATTGCAGCATAACTAAGGGAGGATTCAGGGTCACCTGGTCCAGCCCTAACTATATGCTTTAGCAAAAAGGAAAGTTTTAAGCCTAATCTTAAAAGTAGAGATAGTGTCTGTCTCCCGAATCCAAACTGGAAGCTGGTTCCACAGAGGAGGGGCCTGAAAAGATTCAATAT
Source organism: Oreochromis niloticus (assembly GCF_001858045.2). Taxonomy (NCBI): domain Eukaryota; kingdom Metazoa; phylum Chordata; class Actinopteri; order Cichliformes; family Cichlidae; genus Oreochromis; species Oreochromis niloticus. Next base: position 6,840,146 of record NC_031971.2, read on the forward strand.
TCAAGGTCTTTATTGTCAATACAACAATATACACAGTATACAACATATTGAAATGCCGCTTCACCCCAAGCCCCCCATAGTGGATTTATATGAATATAAAAAACATATCTCCAAGAGATATAAAACTAGAAATTACAAAATAAATAATAACTCACTGAATCTAAATAAGATTAAAAAGATAAAAAGGTTCTACTAACTACATCTATGTACAATAAACAAAGACAGGACAAGAGACAATACAAAGTGATGATGTGCAATTACAGCAAAGTGAGATGTTGTGCAGCTGGTATTGAATACCAGGTTCAAGTTATGGTCAGGATATTGTAGACAACACAAAACCAAGACATGTGCAAGATGTAAAATGTGCAAATATAGCAGAATGTAGATGTGTTCAGTAACCATGTGACTGAGGTGTGTAAATAAGCAGATTGTTCCAAGGTCCAGTTTGTAGTGCATTTGTGGAAGTTTGCGTTGTTATTGAGTCTTTTGGTGAGTATTGTAAGAGTGTTTGTAAAAGTGTTTATGTTCATCAGTCCTGTGGTGGTAGTGAGTTGAGGGCTCTGACTGATTGGGGGGAAAGCTGGGGGGGAAACTGAAAGCTCTCCCTCCCATTCTACTTTTAAATACTCTAGGAACAACAAGTAAGCCTGCAGTGCGAGAGGGAAGTGCTCTAGTGGGGTGATATTGTACTATAAGGTCATTAAGATAAGATGGGGCCTGATTATTTAAGACCTTGTATGTGAGGAGCAAGATTTTGAATTCAATTCTGGATTTAACAGGAAGCCAATGAAGGGAAGCCAAAACAGGAGAAATCTGCTCTCTCTTTCTAGTCCCTGTCAGGACTCTTGCTGCAGCATTTTGGATTAACTGAAGGCTTTTCAGCGAGTTTTTAGGACATCCTGATAATAATGAATTACAGTAGTCCAGCCTGGAAGTAACACATGCATGAACTAGTTTTCCAGCGTCACTCTGAGACAGGATATTTCTAATATACACCAAAGAACACAAGAGGGCAGGAAAAACAAACTCAGTGAAGGAACTATAATTACAAAAGGAGACAGAATCAAGACAAAACTCAAAGTGGACTAAACTAACAACAAACTAAGCAGAAAGAAACAACAGTGCAAACCTAAACCATGAGCAACTTCAGAAACAAACTGAGGATATTTAACAAAAACAGAACTTGTAAGGCCAAAAGAAAAACACAAAACACTGGACAAAAGACCCGGGACCTTTACAGCAGCCTAATTTCCTTTGGACTGTCTGAGGATACTCCAGGTACCAGATAAATGTGGAGAGAACATGTAAACTCTACACAAAAAGGCTCCAGCTGGCTGGTGGATTTAAAGCCTGGTATTGAATTCACAGGATGTTTTAAACAGTTGGACAAATTTTTAATTTGAGCTTTTTATTTTTTGTGTTTATTTTTCAGTTTGTACTTTCTGGTAATAAAGACTGAGACAGTTTCAGTGTTTTTTTTTTTAACTCCTTCACAATAACTGAACAACTGCTTTTTGTGTGACACTGAAGACTGAACAAAGTCAAAAAGTCTAATATAAATTTACTTTTAATGTTGGACACTAACTACAAAAGAGTGTAAATACCAAATTTGCAAATATTTCTCTATGCTGTCCTCCATGTGTGCGCCAGTAAGAACGACCAAAATGAGTGGCCCAAAATTTCACACTTCTAAACAAACTTAAATGTGTGATAAACAAACAGGAAGTTGACGAGCACTAAAAGTTCCTCAAACAAAGTACAAACAAGGCAGAAATAAATACACTTTTTAAAAAGGCACAAACAAGAAAACCTGTCAGAACAGATAACAGAGATACAGTTAATGCAAATTCATAAACAGGCAAAGACTGAATGTGGTGTATATACAGAGGAACTAATGAGGTGAGTGTGAACAGGTAAGCAGGAAAGAAAAGAGGATGGAGTACTCTGATTGGTGGGAAAGCAGGACAAGGTGGATGAGAGTGAAATGACCAGAGAGTCAGTGACATCATGACATAAAGCAGAAACATCCAGAAATGATAAGAAAGTATTCAAAAGAAAATAAGAAAAAAACTCACCTGATATTATACGTGTGATCAACGATACACATATTAACTTAATTTACTAACATGTGGAACCTGAACATGTGATCCTGCATGTTAACTTCATGTAACTCTGGGCTTCTTGTTGATTCAAAGTGCTGCTGTTTTAAAAAGAGGAAATTTTATTGATGATTGAATTCCTGGATATCTCAGAGCCAATTCAATTCAATTTTATTTATATAGCGCCAGATCACAACAGAAGTCGCCTCAGGGCGCTTTATATTGTACAGTAGATCGCACAATAATACATACAGAGAAAAACCCAACAATCATATGACCCCCTATGAGCAAACACTTTGGCGACAGTGGGAATGTTCACAGGATTCAAACCATCAATAATCCAGATTTCTCCACACAGAAATATATCTTACCTCGAGTGTGGCCATAAGTTTGTGTCTCATCACAATCAGAATTTTCTCAAACACATTTAAAAGAAATGAGTTTGCTGCATGAATTTCTTTGCATAGAGATACTGTATACATTTGAAACAACAGTTTTAGGTCCCACACTATTACTGTAGAGCAGGGGTGCCCAATCCTAGTCCTCGAGAGCTACTTTCCTGCAGCTTTTAGATTCATCCTTGTTCCAACACACCTGAATCAAATGAATGTCTTGTTATCAGGCCTTTGCCAAACTTGATGGCATGCTGAAGAGGTCATCAAACCATTTGATTCAGCTGTGTTGGCGTAGGGATGCATCTAAAAGCTGCAGGACAGTAGGTCTCGAGGACTAGGATTGGGCACCCCTGCTGTAGAGTATCAACAACATCAATGAGAACAATAATTTGCTGAAAAGTACAATGTGGAGGACTTACCCTCAACAGATCCTCTCTCACAAACCTCTCTCACAAACCTCTCTCACAAACCTCTCCCAGAAACGCCTCAAGTTATCCTGCACAGAAGGAAACAGGAAACCTGCAGTCACAAAGCAAAAGCAGGTCATATGTAGAGAAACAAGGAGTCGGCTACACTAACAGTGTGAGCCCAACGATCGGGTGCTGACTAATGGTTTTCCATTTTAAGTAGAAGCAGCAGGATGATGACCCATGAGTGTGCTCATCAGCTCCAGGTGCACAGGAACGAGGGGTGGGACACGCAGAGGAATCCCACACCTGTAAGCAGAGGTGTGCTGAATCACAAACACTCATGCAGACAGGAGGAGAGAGAAAACTGAGTCGTACCAGGAGGACTTGAGGACCATGCCATGCTGTTTAAGGAATAAATGGCTTGCCTGTCAAGAAGATTTGAAGAAAAATGAACAGTATTTGCTTTGGTGGGTAATGGAACTGAGGCTCCACTACCCACTGTGGGTTTCTATAAAGTCTTGTACATTTAAAATATGGCATATTGTAAAAACCCAACCAAGAAGAATGATAACTCTAAAGCCTGAGCACAGAATTCCATCATCACCAACATCAGACCTGAACTCACTGGGCGTTTTTACTGTGAGGCCCAGAACAACGGAGGACGTCACAATGCCACCTTACAGCTGACTGTCAGGGAAAGTACAGTTTTCATTTCACTTACTCATTTGTTCACCAGTAAAGGAAGTCATGACTCCACCTTACAGATGACTGTTGTGGGGCTGATCGCTGGAAGAGGAGATATTTTATCTAGCTTCTATTTTCGGCAACATCTGAAAGCTGCTTGATCAACTTAAATGTTTCTTTTATGTGTATGAAAAACATCTGTTGCTATGTGGACGAGCTCTGGCTGTGTTGGGTTTGTGCACATCCAGAAGTGGGAAATAACAAAGTATAAATACTTTGCGACTGTCCTTAGGTAAAACTTTCACACATCTGTACAGGGAGTGCAGAATTATTAGGCAAATGAGTATTTTGTCCACATCATCCTCTTCATGCATGTTGTCTTACTCCAAGCTGTATAGGCTCGAAAGCCCACTACCAATTAAGCATATTAGGTGATGTGCATCTCTGTAATGAGAAGGGGTGTGGTCTAATGACATCAACACCCTATATCAGGTGTGCATAATTATTAGGCAACTTCCTTTCCTTTGGCAAAATGGGTCAAAAGAAGGACTTGACAGGCTCAGAAAAGTCAAAAATAGTGAGATATCTTGCAGAGGGATGCAGCAGTCTTAAAATTGCAAAGCTTCTGAAGCGTGATCATCGAACAATCAAGCGGTTCATTCAAAATAGTCAACAGGGTCGCATCGCAAGAAGCGTGTGGAAAAACCAAGGCGCAAAATAACTGCCCATGAACTGAGAAAAGTCAAGCGTGCAGCTGCCAAGATGCCACTTGCCACCAGTTTGGCCATATTTCAGAGCTGCAACATCACTGGAGTGCCCAAAAGCACAAGGTGTGCAATACTCAGAGACATGGCCAAGGTAAGAAAGGCTGAAAGACGACCACCACTGAACAAGACACACAAGCTGAAACGTCAAGACTGGGCCAAGAAATATCTCAAGACTGATTTTTCTAAGGTTTTATGGACTGATGAAATGAGAGTGAGTCTTGATGGGCCAGATGGATGGGCCCGTGGCTGGATTGGTAAAGGGCAGAGAGCTCCAGTCCGACTCAGACGCCAGCAAGGTGGAGGTGGAGTACTGGTTTGGGCTGGTATCATCAAAGATGAGCTTGTGGGGCCTTTTCGGGTTGAGGATGGAGTCAAGCTCAACTCCCAGTCCTACTGCCAGTTTCTGGAAGACACCTTCTTCAAGCAGTGGTACAGGAAGAAGTCTGCATCCTTCAAGAAAACATGATTTTCATGCAGGACAATGCTCCATCACACGCGTCCAAGTACTCCACAGCGTGGCTGGCAAGAAAGGGTATAAAAGAAGAAAAACTAATGACATGGCCTCCTTGTTCACCTGATCTGAACCCCATTGAGAACCTGTGGTCCATCATCAAATGTGAGATTTACAAGGAGGGAAAACAGTACACCTCTCTGAACAGTGTCTGGGAGGCTGTGGTTGCTGCTGCACGCAATGTTGATGGTGAACAGATGAAAACACTGACAGAATCCATGGATGGCAGGCTTTTGAGTGTCCTTGCAAAGAAAGGTGGCTATATTGGTCGCTGATTTGTTTTTGTTTTGTTTTTGAATGTCAGAAATGTATATTTGTGAATGTGGAGATGTTATATTGGTTTCACCGGTAAAAATAAATAATTGAAATGGGTATATATTTGTTTTTTGTTAAGTTGCCTAATAATTATGCACAGTAATAGTCACCTGCACACACAGATATCCCCCTAAAATAGCTAAAACTAAAAACAAACTAAAAACTACTTCCAAAAACATTCAGCTTTGATATTAATGAGTTTTTTGGGTTCATTGAGAACATGGTTGTTGTTCAATAATAAAATTATTCCTCAAAAATACAACTTGCCTAATAATTCTGCACTGGTAAAATGTATTATTTCTGTTCATGCTTTCAAACAATATTTCATGCATTGATGTCTTTGCAGCACTGTGTCTATGGACCTCTAACATGCCAGTTTAATTAAACAGTTCATAAAAAGCTCAGGGTTTTAAGTGTTATATGTAACAAATCTCTTCTTTAAAACTCAGTTTATTTGTCATATTTTCTCTCTCAGGTCTGAATGTCCACAGCATGCTGAAACATGAAGCCATCGTCCTCACTTTGGAAACGCTTAAGTTTCTGGAGGATAAGCTGCTCTGGCACGATGAGCGTTACACGCCTCTCCACCCGTTTAAACTACCCTACTCTGACTTTCCTTAAACAGTGGCCTGTAACATATTAACTGAGTTAAGTGTGTCATTAATAAATAACTCAAATGATGACAAATTGAAAAGTTTTCTTAGTTACTGGTGTTTAGAGAAGCCACACTTGTTATGGTTCACAGGAGTTCAGGAGTGAGCGATGAAAGTGATGCTACATCAGAGTCTGTCTCTGGACTGGTTGTTTGAGTTCAGCAGGAGGTGGTGAACCCACAGCTGCCAGTAGCGCCGCCTGGTGGGTGGGAGGATCATACTTCAGGTTCAGTATTATAGTTACGTTCTTCCTGGTCTGAGCCTCAGGCAGGAACTGGTCAGAAGAACTGAGTCAGTTTTTTAAAGTTCTGGTACAGAAAGAGAACTAAGACAGCCACACCATCACCTGTGGCTGACCACACACCGCTAATGATTTGTCTTCTCAGTGTTGATGTAATATTTTCGGTGGCAACATAACTAGAAGCAAAAAGTTCACTTTTGAAAATTCAAGACTAAAGTTCCACATTATGAAAAGTTACTCCAAAAAGTCTACAAAGGTTTTCTTTTTGTCTACCAAAGTACATTTTTCTAACTTCACGTGTGGAAAAAGCAAATAAAGAGATTAAGGAATGATTTACTGAACGACAGTCAGAATTACCAGAGTTAGCAGAGCTACCGTAGATCGGTTTATGGACTTTAATAAGGAGAGATAAGAATAGTGAGAATTTACATGCTGTAACTTAATGATGCTTGAAAATAATCCAGGAACTGCACTGCTTCTGAGCCTGTTCAGTCAGCACACAGTCTGTGTAATATGTGAATATTAATACATTTGACTTCTCCTCCCTTTTCCAATTAAAAGTTGCCAGTAGGGTTGTTGAACTTTGGGACCATGGAGCTGTGGTTTTAAAAAAAAAATCTTACAGTGTAATTACTGTATTTGGACAAAATAACCATTAACTGTAGTGTAAAAGTATGCAGGCCAAGGTTCACGTCAGGGTCAGTGGGGTTAGGAGTAAATTGGATTTAGTCACTGTCTGTGGCAAATAAATTCAATTTACCACCAGAAAAAGCCACAAATGGCAGTAATACTTTTTAAAACGCCTGATGACCAAAATCAGGTAACTTAGCCTGCTTAACTGCTCATTAACACGTTAAGTGGGTCACTTGCCTGCGTGCAAGAAAGCAACAAGTTTTAATGGTGACCATCAGGAAAACCAACACACCCACACTGAAAATAGGGTACACAGATTTATTTTCCTCCAAGGCAGCAGCAGCAGACCAGTGGCAGAAGACAGTTCTGTCCTGCAATCCAAGGCCACGGCCAAAATCACTGGTCTCGTCAGCCTTGTGTTGTTAGGGAGTGGGTTTCTACACCAGATCCTACGACTAAAACTCTCAAGCTCTGCCTCTCCGAGTCTTGTACAATTTCCTCTCATTGGTTACCTCCTCCTCCTTTTCTGTGTTTTGGCAGTTGTCAAACAACGATGTGGGCATTACCGCCACCAACTGGCTCAGAGTGTGAACCAGAATCCACTCATACCAAATCATCAAAAAAATAAAAATACTATTGCAGTACTCCATAATAGCAACCACTGACCTGAGGCTGTTGCTGTATCTCTTGATTATCCACCACTAACTAAAACTTGTTGTTGCGTGAGCATTCATGTAGACACACAAGGGGCTGACAAAAATCATCTAACGTGTCTCTTCATGGGGGGATATGTGGAAGAGAAGATAACTGACAACTGCACAACACTGTTTCAGCAAAACATGACTTTATTTGATTCTGTTTCACTTCTGGCTGGACTCTGACTTGGATGTGGACGCCCTCATAGAATGAAGGCGGCGCCTCTTGGCGATCTGTTCCTGGCACTTCTCCTTGGCCTCCTGTCTACAAGAACAAATGCGTGTCAGTCAAACAGCTCCCACATGTCCAACTTTGTCTCCTTAACATTTCACCATCACGTGCTCCTTAAATGTTTTTCAGAGGCAACCCATAATCTGCCGAATGCCATTACAGCTGTATCATGCAAGGCAACTCAAAACTACACTGCTGAAAAACACAGTCTGGTACTTTAAATTTCAAGAGACTCACGATTAAATCATAACTTAAAGTATATTTAAGGTCAGGAAATTAATTACAATATCTTGTTAGACACAATGTAGTTGATGTAACACAGCCGCTCCAACACTAGTGGAAATATCACACCTGCCAGAAATGTCCTTGTCACATTATCTTCATTGATCTGAACCACTAGAAATAAATGTAGTGTTCAGCTACACGACAAAAGCAGACTAGTGTGATCTTTGATTCTCAGCAGCTGGTTAAGAATAAAGGCCTATGTTAACACATACCTTCATCCTCTTGGCCAGCAGCTTGGCGTACTCTGAGGCCTCCTCCTTGTTCTTCTGGGTGTGCTGTCTCTTGAGTGCTGCAGCGCACGAGGAGTCACCAGTCTCTGGATGTTGGCAGCCTTCGTTCTGGACTTCTTACCTACCAAAGCGAGAGGATTGAAAGAGTCAATACTGACAAGGTCAAGTGTGGTAATGAGGAAGAAGCTTAATGGTCTCACTTTCTATGTCTGTAACAGTAACTTTAATGCAGGATGCCGGCATGCAGACACATCAATCAAAGCCTGCTGATGATTCATTACTGAGCAGAACACAATTCACACAAACTGAACATTTTCAACTCAGCACACCTGGGAGTTACCTGCAGCCTCTGATTCTGCTGAATCAAGTTTATTATCATAAAATTCATGTTCCAGCTTGTTCCTAATCCCAGCTGCTTTAGTCCAAATATGAATAATCCTGGGAGCTCATCAACACGACCATATTTAACGGCTCTCTTTAGTGATGAGTTCAAATTGGCTTTGCTACAAACACAATCTTACAAGCACAGACATTATTACACACATTAGACAATATTAGACACAGACATTATTACGTCTTTACAAACACTGGTCAGAATTGATACAGAAACTTCCTCAACTGAGTTTTAGTTACATACAACACGTCGACCTTCTTCATCTCACCAAGGTTGTGTTTGCATAATGCAGTCCTAAAAAACGTCTACAAATGAGCAGACACTGGCAGACGAGCGTCAAAGACCTGTTTTTGTAACTGTTCCTGCTCTTACGCTTCAAAAAAAGGAAGGAATTAAAAAGGACGTCTGACTGCACCACTGTCGACTTTGTCCAGAGTTGAGATTTTGGTCCACCTGCCGTGTCTTTGTGCGATGCAGAAAAGGTGAATGGATGGTCTCTACATGCATGGTTCTCACTGCAGGGTTCATACGCCTTTTTCAGGGTGAAATTCAAGCACTTTTTGAGCATTTTCAATGTCCCTTTCCAAGCTTTTCTCCAGCTCCAGCATATCACCATTATTTCACCCAAAGGCACCGAGTTAATACTCAAAAAAGCTGCAGCAATACACACAAATATAAACAGTACTTGGTGACAACTTTGCTTTTAGCCTTTAACCCTCTGAGTCCAGACTATAATTGGCCATTTCTGACTACTTTTGATTTGGCCTCTATATTTCACCTTTAAAAACTGTTCATCTTGCCAATCTGTTATTTTCATTTTGACAAACTGTATCAGCACAATTTATCTAAATTCAGACAAAATTGAAAATACAAGTAGAAATATTTTTTAAAAATATGCACAAGTTTTGCAAACAACAAAGTTATATGGTACCATTTGCCTAAAAATGCAGCCAAGGCTCAGACGTTTTTTATATAACCATTTAAAAGTATTTACAGAACAATCAGGGGTTCCATCAAATAAGAAGGCACACAAATTATTTATACAACTCCAAAAAATAGAGAACAGCACAGGGATAAACCTGCAGGTCTGACAGCAGGTGTGTCACTCAGCGTTTACACTGCAATCTGCCTTTGGTGGCTTTAAGGCAGCAACTGTGACGTTCACTAGTAGAACTGACACACAAAACAAAACAATGACTACACCACACACTAACTACACAAGACAACACACTAACTTGAGACTCCAAACACGATAAACGTCACAAATCTCTCACGTATCAAAACTCCCTCTCTCTCTCTCTCTCTCACTCGCTCTCTCTCGCCGGTCACTGCTAAAACTTCTCCCTCTTCCCAAACAACCAAATACCACATGTTGCCATATCATTTTTTGATTGGTCGACATGGTAAATTTTTCCACCAATAGGGAAGGAGTGTTTTTCTTTTTCTTTTTTCACTCACAAGCAAAGCGTGTTTGCTAGCGCTCTCCTTAGAAAACGCCGTTTTAACCGTTTCTTCCCGGAGTAAACGCCACTGTTTTATTAAAAAACACACAAAAACAAACAAAAAAAACCAACAAACATTGGTTCTAGGTGGCCTATCAACACAATTTAAAAACTGGTATATAGTTTGAAGTCTGCACGTTCGACCCAAGTTGAAACGGAGACTCTGGGTCCGTCGACCCCAGAGGGTTAACCAGAAAGCCTTAAGTTGGCTAGTTATGTATCGGTCTAATGTTCAAAGCGTTCACTTGAGTAAATTAACTCATATGACTGCTAAGTAATGTTACCTAAGTTCACAGCATATTCCATAACAGCGCTGCCATACTGCATCACACTCAGTGCATTTCACTCATTTCTCCAGAGAGTTTGATAGCTAGCAAAATAATAATCATAATTTTAAAAAATAGCATGTGTAACGTACACGTAGGGTGGGCGATATAAACGATATAAGATAGAAACGATATAAATTTGGCCAACGATAGAGATTTTGACTATACCGCTCTGATGATGTCATCAAGCTGCGCCTGCTTTGGTCGCAGCGGCTACAACCATTACCATCTGCAAATTATGCCGGGCGACAGTCATAGCAAAGAGATGAAGCACTTTTAAGATATGGGGAAAGCCCAAAACTGCGCTTCCTCCACTTCTGTAACATTGATTCATTAGTGTTGAAATGTCTCTCAGCTGTTCTAGTCCCATGTTGTTGCAGTATATTAATAACTAACCTTGTATTGTGGATGGATAATCTCAGTTGTTCTCCTGACTGAAGTTTGGCCCGTGTATAGCATCCTGCTATGCGATTGCATTTGTCCCTAACCACCAGAATCCCTCACGTTAACTTTTATCGAGTGGAAAAAAGTTGGCGTTCATCCTCCAGCTTCACTGTGCTAAAGTTATGCTAACATAGCTGTGTCGCTAGCGATCACGTAGCACAACATTACATACCAGTAGTGGTGCAACGGATCAAAAATCTCACGGTTCGGATTGGATCACAGTTTTAAGTCACGGATCGGCTCTATTTTCGGATCAGCAAACATAGAAAAAAAAAGACAAAAATTCGACTCGCCATTTACTTATTTAAGTATTTTTTGCCTATTAAAAACATGCTCACATTCTGCAACTTCTGTGGGTGCTGTGCTACTGGAAACTGAATTTCCCGGAGGAACCCACCCGAGGGATAAATAAAGTTTTATCTAATGTAATCTATAGGGCAGTACAGGGCTTTGTATCTACCACTCCGCTGTGATATAACAAGCGGTCACGTGGCTTTCCGTTGCCCTGGAGCTCCACCCATTTGTAGTTAGAGCAACAGAAGATGCCTGGGACAGTTCAGCCATAACTTTAAACTTCTCCTGCTCATACATGCTTGGAACGATCTTGTCACTGAAGTGGACGCCCAACGAGATATCATAGCGTGGCTCAAGCACGTTCATCACAGTTTAAACCCCTTGTTTTGCACAACAGAATACGGCCTCCCATCTGCAGCTAAACACCCCATTAGCTTTTGTAATAGCTTTAGCCCGGTTGGATTGGGAAGCAAAGGGCTGCTTAAATGCCGCAAATTCCTCTGCTCCGCTACTTGGACCACTAGCATTGACCATGACTATCGCTTAACAGACTGACCATGTGCACCATACGCATACTTTTTTTCTTTTTCGAATCTTCAGATCACGTGCGTACCGAACCGTGGAGTAAGATCGGTTCGGATCAACCGTGATCCGTTGCACCACTATATACCAGGTAGTCCAACTTCAGTAACCCTGCAAACGTCACTGCTGTTTAGTTTTCTGTCTTCGTTTATGTTGGAAGTGGTAGCAGAGCTGTACGTTTTAATTAGTTTCAAAAATCTCCCAGTAAGAACATGGTATGTCATGTTTAGGTGGAAACTAGCGACTTAACTTCCTGTTAACTTCTAACTCTGTTAAATTTAATAAATTCTGTTTTCATGGATGCCTGGATGTTAAACTTAATTGTTACACCTGCTAAAGCAGCAACGCTGATCATTTTATTAAAGATGAAAGAATTTAGACCGTTTTTAACTCAGTGTTCGTTTGACTTTGGGACCTGAAGTAGACGGAGTTTTGGACCCAGATTACTCCGTGAAGCTCCTCACTACGGCAGCCGTAATGCTTTGACAAGCCATCAAGCAGTGCGGCTTACCAAAGTTGTACTAAAACATTTTTTAACAGATTTCTGCACGCCAAAAATCGGTTCGAGGTCAGCAAGCACAACCAGAATTCATACATAAAGCGCACTCTCGATTTTTGAGAAAATTAAAGGATTTTAAGTGTGTCTTATAGTGTGGAAAATACGTTATACAGAAGAAAAGAATATATCACGATATATATCGTTACCGCACGTGCTTCAAATTATATCGCGATATGGATTTTAGGCCATATCCCCCAGCCCTATGTACAGGAAAATTATGTACTAGGACTCAAAGGAGTTTGCAAAGAAAAGCGTCTGGACTTCTTTGAGTTGCTTGAAGACGTTTCACCTCTCATCCGAGAAGCTTCTTCAGTTCTAAGGTCAAATGGCCGAGAGTCCCAGATTTAAACCCAGTGGGAGTAATCCCCCCAAAGAGGGACAAAGGACCCCCTGGTGATCCTCTAATCACATGCGACAAGGTGTGAAAGCGGGTGTGGTACCTAATCAGCCAGGGTTTTGGGTGAGCTCATTGTGAAACCTGGCCCCACCCTATCATGTGATTTCCTGAGGTCAGATGGCCCAGGATGTGAGTGGGCGTTAAGGCGTCTGGGGAGGGAACTCAAAACTGGATTATAGATGGCAGACAGTTGGTGTCGTAAACCACCGCCTCTGTTCAAAGATGGTCGCTCACAGTGGACATAGATGGCCTCTTTCACTCCTCTTTCAAACCATCTGTCCTCTCTGTCCAATATGTGAACATTGGCATCCTCGAAAGAGTGACCTTTATCCTTAAGATGCAGGTGGCTCTTCTAGAAGAGGTGGCTCTTCTAGAAGAGCCACCTCCACAGGACAAGACTCAGCAGTCCATCTGCATCTTAAGGATAAAGGTCACTCTTTCGAGGATGCCAATGTTCACATATTGGACAGAGAGGACAGATGGTTTGAAAGAGGAGTGAAAGAGGCCATCTATGTCCACTGTGAGCGACCATCTTTGAACAGAGGCGGTGGTTTACGACACCAACTGTCTGCCATCTATAATCCAGTTTTGAGTTCCCTCCCCAGACGCCTTAACGCCCACTCACATCCTGGGCCATCTGACCTCAGGAAATCACATGATAGGGTGGGCCAGGTTTCACAATGAGCTCACCCGAAACCCTGGCTGATTAGGTACCACACCCGCTTTCACACCTTGTCGCATGTGATTAGAGGATCACCAGGGGTCCTTTGTCCCTCTTTGGGGGATACTCCCACTGGGTTTAAATCTGGGACTCTCGGCCATTTGACCTTAGAACTGAAGAAGCTTCTCGGATGAGAGGTGAAACGTCTTCAAGCAACTCAAAGAAGTCCAGACGCTTTTCTTTGCAAACTCCTTTGACTACGATGACCTGGATGACTGAGAACCTTCACAGACATGTACTAGGACTCACCTATCATGGACTGGAGAGCGCAAACTCAGCTCTTGTCGTTTTCCATCAAACACTCAATAAAACAGCAACCTACAGGTATGTTAGCGCACTCATCCCCGACTGTCCGAGGGAGGGGCGGGGTCACACGTTAAAACCGAGGCGCAAGACAGCCCAGACGGGGAAATTTTGCTTTTACATTTTGCGACTCATTTTATTTCTCTATCTGATAAGAAAACTACTCAATCAGATAGCTGATTTTGGTGAATGAAATACAGTTACACTTTCAAACACTTTTAAGCACCACATCTGAAATTCAAGCACTTTTCAAACCTTGAAAAGACAACATTAAAATTCAAGCATTTTCAAGGATTTCAAGCACCCGTATGAACCCTGATGATATATAAGTCACTCGGATAACTTAAAAATGTAATTGTATGGCTTTTTTTGTGTTTTATTTGTTCCGGAGTAAATCGGTTTGGCTGAGATCAAAGTTATTAGATTAAATAAACGTTATTAATCCATCGGGTGGGTTCCTCCGGGATTTTCACACAGCTGAATAAACGTCAAACAGAAAACTGATTAAACAAGTGTGAGACGGTCGAGAATTTACGCCAGTGTAGGGCTGGGCCATATCATACCGTTCACGGTAATACCGGTGTATGTTGGGCAACGATAAGAAAATGAAATATCGCGATAGAATATGGGTAAAACGCGCATGCGCAGTGCCTATGTTTACATACGCACATGGCGGCGACGCAGAATGAGAAGAGCGAAAGTGTATCGTTGAATGAAACGGATGAACCAGAATTGGTTTGTAAAAATGCTGCAACTTCAATGGTGTGGAACTGGTTTGGCTTTCGTCCGTCAGATATACAACAAAGCACTATTTGTCGTCGTTATTACCATGTTTTGGGGAAAATACGGCACACTTAAAATCAATCCTTTGATTTTTCTGAAAATCGACAGTGCCCCTTATAATCCCGTGTGCCTTATGTATGAATTCTGGTTGTGTTTACTGACCTGGAAACGATTTTATGTAGTACACGGCGCTCGAAAATCTGTCAAATGTTTCAGTATGACTTTACTAAGCTGCAAAGCCGCACCGCTCGATGGATTGTCGGAGCATTACGACTATCGTAGGCAGGCGCCTCGCGGAGTGATACATACTGTGCTTCGACATAATATTACCGTATTGTGTGTGTATAACCTCTTTTTAAGTTTTGTGGATATTCTACATGGTTATGCTGAGGATATGTCGGCCAATTTCCACTGGAAATGCCTTTTGGTTAAACTGTCAGCAAGGAATTTGCATTTGCACTGTTAAATTTTTTATATAACTTTAATGCACTTAAAACAGCTGCTTGTTTAAGTCAAAATACATTGATGGTTTGTTTTTTATTTGCACTAATAAAGTTGAGGAGTTGTAAAGTATTTTGTCTAGTGTCAATTATATCGTCATCACAAATATTTATGGTCATATCGCCCTGCTCTACGCCAGTGTCCTGTTATATTTTGCAGACGGCCGAGTTTATTAAACTCCACAGACACAGTGGTGACGCAAATCTGAAGGCTAGACCGTCCCATTTCACAGCCTCGCACTTCCGGCCTTCTCGGTCTTCGAAGGACCCGGCCCACGTAGACCGCGAAGGCCGGGTCCTCCGAAGGATGCAGCCGACGTTTTGGGACACAGCTATGGTGTGCTGCTTCAGATGGCCTGGCCTCCACAGTCACCTGACCTAAACCCAATTCAGACAATTTTGGAAGAAATGGACGCAGAGTGAAGGCAAAAGGGCCAACAAGTGCTCAGCATCTCTGGGAACTCCTTCAAGACTGCTGGAAAACCATTTCAGGTGACGACCTCATGAAGCTCATCGAGAGATGCCAAGAGTGTGCAAAGCAGTGATCAAAGCAAAAGGTGGCTATTTTGAAGACTATATAATAAACATTATTTGAGTTATTTCACACTTTCTTTGTTTACTACATAATACTATATGTGTTCATTCAAAGTTTTGATTCTTTCAGTTACAAACTACAATGTAAATCGTCATGAAGAAGAAAACCATTGAATGAGAAGGTGTGTCCAAACACACTCACTCTCTGATATATTAGATATAAGAACACACACACACACAAACTATGACTATTAGGAAATATTCTTTGGTACTGACACAAGATGAAATATGAGAGAAATATGTAAGATGTACAGGATCACCTGACAAAGCTGTTCTGCACAGTCCAGCAGCAGATTCTATCTGGACCTGCTGCCTTCCTTTCCTTCGTCCTCTTGGGCTGTCGATGTGGGGTTGGGCTGGGCCGGGTTGAGGGATGCCCCCCACTCCCCCCGCCAGGTGAGATGGTGGGGGGCAGAAATGAAAATCCATGTGAGAGATTATCTAAAGTTTGTTTGGACTGGGGTGGGGTGAGGGATTCCCCCACTCCCCCCGCCAGGTGGGATGGTGGGGGGCAGAAATGAAAATCCATGTGAGAGATTATCTAAAGTTTGTTTGGACTGGGGTGGGGTGAGGGATGGGGCTGGCTCTGTGCCCCCCCCCCCCCGGGGACAAGAGACAACACAACTGATCAGGTGAGAAGTCAGCTTACCTGATCAGTTGTGCTGTGGGTTGGGGCTGGGCTGGGGTGAGGGATGGGCTGGCTCTTTTGTGCTGGGGGGGGTTAAGAATTGCTTACAGGCGCAATGCCCTGCGCCAGCTGCTCCTGAAAAAAATACATTAAAAAAAAAAAAAAAAAAAAACATAAGTACTTCCAAGAAACATTCCTGCCCAGGTCAATGAAACTGACGGTTTAATAACTTCATACCTCATCCCACACATATCCGGATCTTCCACCGGAGAGGGCGCCGGTTGACGTCCCCAGGTGGCGGGTTTTCTTCCCAGCCCCGCTGGTACCCGGACCTGTCATCGCAGATTATACTGAAAATCTGGGTGCTACTACAGCATAGGAACTTACTTGGGTGGTTTTTTCTTTCCTGCTGTTTTCTGAACAAACAAACAAAACGGCAGGTTAAGAAATAAATACTCCAATTCGGACACCTTGGAAGGTTTTTATATATAATTGAAAAAAAAAAACCTGGAGAAATACTTACGGGCAGCAGCCCACAGGCCAATTGGTCCTGAAAAAAATACATTAAAAAAAAACACATAAGTACTTCAAACAAACATTGCTGCCCGGGGGTCCGTTCTTCGTACCTCGCTAAGTAAGTTAGCTGGATTTGATTGTTGACGATTTCGCGTGATCTTGGATCGTTCAGTTCTCCGAAGCTCATCCGGGACTTGCTGTCATAGCAACAGATCCGTAAGCGTAAACCTGCTCGGGAGCAGGCTTACTTTATGTAAACAGGATTAGATCGCGGCCACTCAGGTATGTCCGCTTCATTTATACGAAAGCAACAGCGATATTTCTCCACTGTTTTTCCATAAATAAATATTATCAATGTAACTAAAGATAATGCAGTATTTGATTCTTTTATTGATTTCATACAGATACATACAGGTCATTTCCTAAAAAAAGGGAAATGTACTATTAATCATTCTATTTCATGTATTTGATTATTTCAGATGTAATTCATATTTTAGAGTAGTAATAGTAAATTACTTGGTGTAATCAAGATGAGAGACCACTGCTATAAAAGCGATAAATAATTTAAAAAGAAGATATATATCTCCCAACTTACTGTGCATGCTTCAGTCACCCCTTGCATGGGAACAGGTAAAAGTGATGGAGTGTTATGTGAAACTACACACCAAAAAAACCCACAATGTCAATAAATGACACAGTACAAAAAGCATTTTAATTAAGGCAACAACCAAATATTTTACATTGTACAAATAGAATTATGAGCTCATTTACCAGTTATGAAGGTGCTGCTGCTACTGCACCCCGGCTGCTCGTCTAAGGAAGAGCTGCCCCCAGGGATGCCCTCAACAATGGGTCTGGTGGCAACCCTAGGGCCAGCTCCTCTGCCGGGGTGTGACGAGGGGGTGCAGGACCACCACCTGTCTTTATTTGCCCTGCCCTTTTCTTGGTTGCTGTTATAAACAAACAAACAGATTATTTCAGGGTCTCTTTTCAAGAGACTAAAAGCAATATAAGTGGTAAATATTACCATTCTGTAGAATATTCTTATATTTCACTTTTACTTGTCCCCATGTTCTAGTGGGTCCTGTTGTGGCTCTAATGTGAAAGAGGATATGATGTAATATAATATAATAAATTACTTATGAGTTTAATTTGTCAGCAACTTTCTGCCAGCCCTCTCTCCTTGCTTTTGCAGCCTTTGCAGTGTTCCCCTGCGTTTTAATTAGACTCTGAAACTCCTGATATCCCTCAATCAAGAGTTCTTGCTCTGCTGCCGTGAAATACTCAGCGCGCTCCTTCGACATCTTCGCCGACCAATCACAGGGTTGCCGATCAATGTTTCTGCTATCGATGCGTAGCCCCTTTTAAACCACCCAGTGATCTCAGATTACTTCATCCAGCTATACTAATCGTCAACAACAGGTGTGTTCGGAGAACCGGATTAGCGAGCTCAAAGTTGGCGCGATGATTTGATCTTGGATGTGTCATTTGATCTTGGATGTAGTAAGCGAGGTACGAAGAACGGACCCCAGGGCAATGAAACTGACGGTGTAATAACTTCATGCCTCATCCCACACATACCTTCAGCTGTTCCTCTTGTCTATTTTTCTGAGGGTGTCTGTCGGTGAGCTTTGGTGGCCTTTTCTTTTCTTCTGTTTTCTGAACAAACAAACAAAACAGCAGGTTAAGAAATAAATACTCCAATTCGGACACCTTGGAAGGTTTTTATATATGTATACATACACACATATACATACGTATACATACACACATATACATACGTATACATACACACATATATACATACGTATACATACACACATATATACATACACACATATATACACACACACACATATACACACATATATACATATATACACATATATACACATACACATATACATATATATATATACATACACATATACATATATACACATATACATATATACACATATACATATATACACATATACACATATACATATATACACATATACATATACATATATATATATACATATATATAATTGAAAAAAAAATTGAAAAAAAAAAACCCCTGGAGAAATACTTACGGGCAGCAGCCCATGGGCCAATTGCTCCTGAAAAACATACATTAAAAAAACACATAAGTACTTCCAACAAACATTGCTGCCCAGGACAATGAAACTGACGGTGTAATAACTTCATGCCTCATCCCACACATACCCGGACTTGCCACCGGAGGAGGCGGCGGTCCGCCTCCCCCGGTGGGGGCTGCCTGTCTCACCCCTTGCGGTAGTGGTGGTATCTGCAGACATGAGAAAAACCTGTGAGTAGGGCTGTGCGATATGACCAAAATCTCATATCCCGATATTAAGACATCTATCGTCCGATAACGATATAAATCACAAAAATGTAACATTTTCTGTAAATTCTGTGAATGTCGGGCAGCTCGACTTGCGTGAAGTGTTTCCAGCTGGGCGTCGCGTACCTGGAGTCCAGTGTTTTAACTGATGCATGAAACGATACATTTTTAGACATAGGTTGTAATGGCTGCCGTTTTCTTTGTGAGTATTTATTACACAGCGTGCTGCGGGGAAAAGCCTGTTCTAACGTTTGAGTCTGAGGTTTATTTTTTAGCACCTGGCGGCTCTTTTTTGCTTCTCATCCGTAAATACTCTGCATCTTTCACGTGATTCAGTTTATTTTGAAAAGTCTCAACAGGATCTTGAGCTTTATTGTGAAAGGTTTATGTGGAAAATAAACAAGCGGACACGAGGTGGTTTTACCGTCGTTGTTGCTAACGACAACGCATAAAAACAAGCGCTTGTCCGTCTGTAGTGTGGTTATATTAAATATAAGAGAAAGAGAGAACTTTAGGAAATTAATATAGCCACTACAGTGACCATCAAAATAATGAAAAAATATTGCCGTAAACAGTTTATTTTGCGACACCACGAAACAAACGATAGCGTAAAATGAAACGATAGACGTTTTTCTATCGTCATCCGATATATATCGTTATATCGAACAGCCCTACCTGTGAGCAAACATGTAACTATCACATCAATGTGAATCTGATGGGTGTGGTTCTATTTTTCCAGACTGCTGCTGTATTAAGGAAGTACAAACAGAATGTTACAGAACTGGTACAAACCTACCAGTGAGCAAATTCTCATACATTGAGACTAGCAGACAAATCAACAACACACCTCCTCCAATTAACCCTTTAAGACCTACCATAGAACCAAGTCCGCCAGAGCTTATATTATATTTTTACATGCTGTAGTGCCATTTTTGGGAGCATTTCAAGTTGCTATACATCAATACAACCATTATAGCCCAAATTTTAATAATATGTATGCATTAAGTGCATAGTAATTACATAAATTGCAAAAAAGTGCAATAAACTACAAAACAATTGAAAATCGTTTTTGTTTTTTTCTAGTTTTTCTAGTTAGAGAAATTTAAGAGGCTTATCCCTCAAAACTGTAAATATAAAAAAGTTGTACAAAATAGTTTCCCACCACAGGAAATTTATTTTAAGTGTCTTCTTAGTTTTATTTTTGAAATACACCAATTTTTATATACTGCAGGAAAAACGAAAATAAATATTATAATGCAAATTTGCAAAAAAACAGCATATGCATCAACATAAACTATTTCCAGCAGTGCAATATGAGTCCTAAGCATCCCAGAAACGACACAGAAAGTCATAAAGTCAAACATAACTTTTAAAAACACCAGTATAGGCTCATGAGGCCCTGATGGTAAAAAAAACTACATTTCCGCAAAATGACGCCACTTCCAGTTTCGGGCAGGTCATGGCGGACATGCGACAATTCGCGCTGATGGACGTAAGAAGTGTTACAAACAGCTGATCGGATCGGCAAAGCGTGTTTCTGGAATATTGTGTTTTTGTTGCTGCAAGTGCTTTTTATGCAGTTTTTTCAAAGCTATATGTAGAAGGAAATTGTGACCTAGGACAAGCTGATAGCATAAGATGTAAGTACAACTCCTCCGGTTTCATATGCCAAAAAAAGTTTTGCGCTAGCTTACGTGGTTGCAGTGCTACCGGGATTTAAAATAGTTACGCAAAATGGAGCGTGCCCGCTCTGACCGGCTTTAAAGGGTTAATGGCTAGTTAATATTGTGCTGAACACAGTCCAACACATTCAATAAGCCGCTCACTGTCTATCTACTGGTTACTATCATAGCCAAGTGGCTAACAAACGTAAACATAAGTTTTTCCAATCCCTACTATACATATATATTAGTGCTGTCAATAGGTTATAAAAAATTAACTAATTAATTGCACAATTTTCTGTAATTAATCGCAATTAGTTGATCAATAGCCAGCATGCAATTACATTTTTCAGCTTTATATTTGAGCTTTTAACTGACATTTATACATATAATGAAGTCCTTTTCATTTTTGATCCACTGCGTTTTGTAACTTGGCTATTCTTTGTAGATGGTATTGTGGTTTGTTGCTGGCTTACAGGACGGTCCTTTGGGCCTTTGATGACCTTGAGTATGCTTTCCCCACAAAGACAGAAAATCAGAAGAAAACAAGACATTACATCTTCAACTGTTATTAACAGAAAAAAATGTGAAGGCTAATTTCAATAAACTACTGAATTCAAATCAGTTTATTAATATACAGTAGTATAGTTATAATATACCACCAAATAATAACAACAGTCCTCTTAAGGCCCTTTATATTGTAAACTAAGACCCTACAACAGGGTAAACCCATAGAGAGAGAACAACAACAATCAGATGACCCCTTTATGAGCAAGCACTTGGTGACAGTGTTAATACTAGAGATGGCACGATACCACTTTTTTATGTCTGATACCGATATCATAAATTTGGATATCTGCCGATACCGATATGAATCCGATATAGTGTGTTTTTTAATCAATAAAAATATTTTTTTAATATCTTGCTGCTTTTTGTATAAGTTCATACTCAAGTTACAAAAACAAAAAACATAAACACTAAAGCTATTCTGTTATACCTGTATGCAAAAAGTATACCACCTACTCCATCCTCCCTATTCTAGTATTTTAAAGAGTACTTAGCAGAAATATTAAGCAACCTAACTAATGGGGTTCTAAAACTTCCAGCAAAAAAATAAAAGAAAAAAGGGAACCACCACCCACCCTCATGATGCTTAATCGACGTAATCAACTTTAATTTGATGCAGTGTGGGGAAAAAAAATGCACAGAGCACAATTATTTTTCAAGAATAATTAAATAGATTCGGCATCTTTCTTCAACAGAATTGCAGACTGCACAGATGGAAAAAGTACTACAGCTTACTAGGGTATATTAGACTTAATAGTTACTATATACAGTAATGGACTTCTATACATTTTACATCAGATTAAAACTTTGGGTGTAAGATTCAGATAATTATTTATTAAAAGCTACACATTTTAAATGAGAATAAGAAAGAAAACTATGTCTTTGTGCCCCCTTTTCCCTGTTAATGCCCTATCGGCCCCCCTGGCTAAACTTTGCTAGATCCGCCCCTGCAGAGTTACCAGCCGTCAGCTACGTAGAAAAGGATCCTGGTGTAGAAAGTAATATTAAATAATTTCTAACAACAGCTTATCAAGCTTAAATGTGCTGCTGTTGTTCAGCCGCTGGTTTCCTCTTTCTGGCGCGAAGTGGGCGATAAACAAACAAGAGGGACTCGCGACAGAAAAGCCGATCAGCTGATCATTGATCAGTTTCATGATTGAAGTAGCAGCAGGAGAGGGAGGGAGAGAGAGAGGCAGTCGCTCCATATATCGGTTGTTAAGCTTAACGTGGGAATGCTTTACAAACATTCAGAGATGGACTTACACACTTGCTTTACTTCTCTCTGGGATAACTTTGTTGGAGATGAAATGCCGGGTTGTTAGCGAGGCTCAAAATGCTCAACCAGACCACCGACAGGTCTCGCACGCCACAGCCGCTCTATCACGTGACGCATACTGCTCCGACGTGCTAAGGTTATGAGGCGAGTTACAGCGTGTCTCAAGTTTTGTGAGGTGCTTTTTTGATATTTAACGGATCGGATTACATTTTTTATTTCTCTCTGATATCCGATCCAGTAATTTAGGTCAGTATCGGACCGATACTGATATCGGATCGCTCCATCTATAGTTAATACATGTATAAATATTAAACTTTCCCTGCTAAAATTAGCAAATTTACAGCTCGATATTTTTGCCACAGTTCAAAATAACACTTTTTTGTTTGATAGTGAGCCTTGGTTCTGCTTCAAGGTTCATCTACTGTCTGACAGAATGACATTTTAGTTGACCCTCAAAGGTTTAAAAAACAGCCTTAAAATGAGAATTTAGATCAGTGAGAAGCTTCAGGCTCACACTGATTATTAACACACACCTCATTATTTAAATCAGTAGCCATGTTTAGTAGAAGTATTCATTTTGTAATAGTACATATGTTAGAAAATAAGGGAAAGCATAATGAGGCCGCGTTGTTGAACTTGAAAGCAGGATTTTTGATATCAAAACGAATTCAGAAGTTCATGTGATGTCGAAAAAGCTCCCCATCACTTTTAAAATCTCTTAACTATGAAATTACGATTAATATTTATAACCAATTAATTTATTGATTTTTAAATCATCCTTCAAGCGTTTGTAGATTGTGAGATAAAATACAACTAACTTATCAGTCTGTATCAGTAACTGAGCTACTGGATGTATGATTGAATAGAATTTACTGTAACCTTTTACACAGTACATCACCAAAATATACATCATTGTCAAAGTTAGTAAAACCACTTTCTAACACAAACGCATTTCGGTGAATTATCGTTAGCAAGATGCCAATTTTAGCAAGAGACTAGCATACTTCTTTAGCAAGCACGTGGTCTCAACTCACCAAGATAAGCTATCAGCGGGAACACAGCAAGGTGCTCCCGTTAACTTAACACATAAAAGTTTTCAAGTCAGCTTTCGGACAGTGCAAACACTTGTTTATAACCCTTTTTTCCTGCATTAAAACTCACCAAAACGACGATAATTCAGCACGGATCATCTGCAGCCTGTCTCGTTTGCTTTCAAAGCGTGAAAGACCTAGCTAATGCGTGCTGGTGGTCCAGTGCGTGGAAGGCGGGACTAATATTGCTTCTAAACAAATGAAATTATTAACACCAAATGTGATCCTCTCTCTAACTTTAGAGAGAGAATCATATTTCCTCTTTTCAAAATAAATATTTTTTTCAAAATAAAACTGTGAAAATGCATTTATACAAATAAAAAGCAGAAAGAAATTAGAAAAAAAGTTTTCTCTACTTGTTTACACTAACATCTGGGTTGATTTGCTAACTCAGCCTGACAGTATTTCAAATTAGATTTTGGCACAGCTGTTAGCAAGTGTAGCTAACTGTTTTTTTCAACTTTCATTCCTCACATACACGCAGAGTACAACTTGCAGTGAAATGCTTGCGTCTGAGCAGACAGGCTGCAGACATGACCGTGCCATCTCAGGGCTATTATGAGATATATATATATATATATATATATATATATATATATATATATATATATATATATATATATACACACACACACACACACACACACATTAGTGGTGCAACGAATCAAAAATCTCACGGTTCGGATCGGATCACGGATCAGCAAAAATAGAAAAAAAAAAGACAAAAGTTCTGCTTGCCGTTTACTTACTTAAGTATTTTTTGTCTATTAAAGAAACATTCAACTGAAGACTCATTCCACGCACTTATATAAAAACAAATTAAGGTGCATTATGGACATTATGGACCATGCTGGGCAGCCTCTGCATCCTCTGCACACGGCCATAAACAACCAGAGGAGTCTGTTCAGTGACAGGTTGCTTCTCCCAAAGTCAAAGACCAGCAGACTTAAAAAGTCCTTTGTCCCACAAACTGTTTAACTCCTCGCTGGAGGGGAAACGGGGACAGAGGAGGGGGAACAAGTAAGCTGTAGTGCCTTTTCACTGTGCAATAGTTTTTGTTAATATCCAACGGTGTAATAGACTCACAATACTTGAAATGTGCCGTTCCCTTGTATTCTTGTTTATCCCTTTTGTATTCTCTGTATTTATATATGTGTATATATGGTATATTTCTGCTCACATTCTGCAACTTCTGTGGGTGCTGTGCTACTGGAAACTGAATTTCCCGGAGGAACCCACCCGAGGGATAAATAAAGTTTCATCTAATGTAATCTATAGGGCAGTACAGGGCTTTGTATGTACCACTCCGCTGTGATATAACGAGCGGTCACGGTCACGTGGCTTTCCGTTGCCCTGGAGGTCCACCCATTTGTAGTTAGAGCAACAGAAGATGCCTGGGACAGTTCAGCCATAACTTTAAATATTTATTTTGCTGGAGATCTTTGAGGGAGACAGGAGCACAAATACAGTTTGTTAGCAAGACCATTAAGCAAAACCTTTGATGGTCAAATAAGCCTTTGATTTTTAAATGCTGAAGAGTGAGAGTCTGTCTGCAACAGTGTTGGGCAAGTTACTTTGAAAAAGTAATTAATTACAGTTACTAGTTACTTCTTCAAAAAAGCAACTGAGTTAGTAACTGAGTTACAATATTCTAGAAGTAATTAATTACTTGAAAAGTAACTATTGCGTTACTTTAAAAAAACCTTTAACCCTCTGGGGTCCAGGGTATAATTGGCCATTTTTAACTACTTTTGATTTTCCCTCCACATTTCACCTTTAAAAACTATTTACTTTGCCTTGTTTGGTATCATTCTTTTTCAGCACAACCTCACGTGTCTGAATTTACAGTTATGTTTTCATTTTGACATACTGTATTAACACAATTGATCTAAAATCAGACAAAAAACATAAAATCAGAGTAGAAAAAGTTACATTTTACTGTAACAACCACAAACATGTTTAATGAATCGTATTTCATAACTTTAAATGCAAATATAAATTGTCAATTTTAAAATCCTCTGCACAAGTTTTGCAAACAACAAAGTTATTTGCAGCCATTTACCTTTTACCCTTTTTTAAAATAACCATTTCAAACTATTTACATAACAATCAGCTGTTCTGCATTCAATAAGATGCCACACAAATTATTTGTGCCACTCCAAAAAAATAATTTCTGTCCACTATAAAGGAGAACATCACAGCCTGATACCTGCAGGTCTGACAGCAGCAGGTGTATCACTCCTGTTTCTACCTGCAGACAGCAGTCGCCTCATTGTTCTGACACACAACACTATCCACAACACTACACACTAACTACACAAGACAACACATCAACTACACACCCCAAACACGCTAAACGTCACAAATCTCTCACATCTTAAAACTCGCTCTCCCTCTTTTTCTGCTCTCTCTCTCTCTGTCAGTCCTAAAACTTCCCCTGTGTTTTGTTTAGTTTTTTTCTCATAAGCAGAGAGGTCACCCAAATGTCATGTTGCCATATCATTTTTGATCGGTGCATTTTTCCACCAACAGGAAAAGGGGGGGGGGTCATAAGCAGAGGAAACCATTGAGGAAAAAATGCTGCGTATATATTGTTTATCATGACTCTGGTTTTACGTGGTATATATCACCTTGTTGCTTTGTCTTTAAGTGGTCATGTGATTGGCTTACCACGACTACTTTATTCTTCCTCAGTCAAACAGCAGCACTCATGCGATTGTTTTGCCTCCTTAGCTCCAGGTGTTGTGCTAGACAGTGATCGTGATTACCGTCCGCGGGAGCGCGCAGCTGCTTAAAGCTGTAGCGTCCAGATTACTTACAGCTACTTCCGTGCAACTGATATAAGATGCAGTAAGCTGAACACAGCTTCCACCGTCTGTTTGTTGAAAATAGTAACGGACTGCGTTTCCTTGTTAGTAACTGTAACGCCGTTGTAACGATAGGAATAGTAATTAGTTAGATTACGCGATACTGAAAAAAGTAACGCCGTTATTCCCATCACTGGTCTGCAATAGGGCTTGGCCACTAAGAAAGCTGCTCAATTCACTTTAATTGTATTTATACTGCGCCAAATCACAACAACAGTTGGTACTTTAAACTGTAAGTTAAAGACTCTACAATAATACAGAGAAAACAGAAAAAGCTCCAACAATTAGATGTCCCCCTATGAGCAAGCGCTTTCACAACAACATAACAAGTCTTGTTAAATCTGTTCTAACAAATCTTGAGGAGTCAAAATATAGCAGTGGTGGACAAGCAGAGGAAGACGTGAAGTGAGGAAGAAGTGACAGATATGGCTATACCAAGTTATAGCAACATCACTTAAGAAGCTCAAAAAGGGTGAAGATTCAAGATTCTTAATCTGTCACATGCATAGCCATACAAGTACCATATTTTCCGCACTATAAGGCGCACTTAAAATCCTTTCATTTCCTCAAAAATCGACAGTGTCCCTTATAATCCGGTGCGTCTTATGTATGAATTCTGGTTGTGCTTACTGACTTCGAACCGATTTTATGTCGTACATGCCACTCAAAAAAATCTGTCGAAAAATGTTAGTTCAAATTTGTAAGCTACAAAGCCGCACCGTTTGATGGATAGTTGGCGCATTACTGTTACCATTGTCAGGAGCTTCGTGAAGTGAAGTTAGCGCGCTAGTTTCCACCTAAACATGATGTACCACACTCTGAGAGATTTCTGAAAAAATTAAAACGTACAGCTCTGCTATTACTTCCAAAATAAATGAAGACAAAACTGCATCAGAACAGTAATGCAATGCAAAACAGCATTATACTGAAAATCTGGGTGCTACTACTGCATAGGTATAATTAGGTACTTACTTTTTGGGGGGTTTATCTTCCTTTTCCTAAATAAACAACATAAACAAAACAGCAGGTTTTCAATTCAGACACCTTGGAAGGTTTTCTGTCTCACCGTGAATTAAAAAAAGAACAAATGAATCAATGAATCTTAAACACTGGACAAGTTTACTTTTGTAATGTTTGCATCTTTTAAATGTTGCATTACAATATGGTTAGGCAAGTAAAATAAATAGCATTAAAACATACACAAAGAAGTGTGTGTGTGTGTGTGTGTGTGAGTAATTGGGGGAAAAAAAGAAAAACTTGGAATTACTTACAGGGATTGTTCCTTGTGCCAGCTGCTCCTGACCTGGGCAGCAATGTTGCCATCAGTCAATGAAACTGACGTTGTAATAACTTCATGCCTCATCCCACACATACCCGGATGTTCCACCTGAGGCGGCGGTGGTCGGCCTCCCCGGGTGGGGGCTGCCGTTTCCACATTTTACAGTACCAATGGTACCTGCAGACATGAGAAAAACCAGTGAGCAAACATGTAACTATCACATCAATGTGAATCTGATGGGTGTGATTTTTCCAGACTGAAGGAAGCGCAAACAGAATGTTACAGAACTGTTATACAGCATGAGGGTAATCAATTCAAATTACTGTCCTTTATTTGGCATAATTACTGTCTAACTGACAGAAGTTACAGGAAGAAGTTAAATGAAGCTGACGAAAACCTTTTTGTGCTGAATACATACTTGAAAGCTCCACATTCAAGAACAATCTGAGCACACTGTCATCAGTTATCGTCAGTGGGTAACTTTAGTTATGTATGAAATAGAGCTGGGTCTCATCACTGATTTCTACAATCGATTGGATTGAATCTGTGAAATTTAGCCTCAGTCAGTCAGAAATATTATAATTCTGATCATTTATCAGTTCTGACACTTGTGAGACTTCATCAGATGTGTAAACATCACAGCCGATGTGTCAAAGTAACTGAGGATAAAAAAACATGAAGGAGATTTACCTTAAAATATTTTGCAGTAGAACAAAAACCAAAGAAAAGGGTCATTTTTGAAGAAATAAAAAAACAACGGCCTGTACACAACTGTACAGCATTATTCGCTACGCTGAAAACAGAGATTTGAGATGGGAAACTGTTCTCTGAGTCCACTGAGAGAGAGAGAGAGCTGTGCAGCAAGTGTGAGTTTATCGTGGTGGAAGTAAAACAGCAAAGGTAGGAGTGAATTAATGACCATATTTATCAAATGTGAAGAGGTCAGAGTGATGAAACCTATCAAGAGCCTCTAGAATCATATTTCCACATTATTTCCGGTGTGAGTCTCAAACAGAAGTGGCAGTCTTTTTAATTTTTGATCCTCTGCGTTTTATAACTTACTTGGCCACAAGGTCTGTCTTTGGCAGTGGGGGGGATGACAGCTGGCCGTATTACTGAAATGAAAATTCATGTGAGAGATTATCTAAAGTTTGTAGAAAGAAAATCTTTATAATGGTGTTGTGGTTTATTGCTGACTTACAGGAGGACCCACAACAGACTCCTTTAAGGCAAAGACACTTAGAGAGACTGTCACTCACAGCTCTAGGACCTGGAGCTGCTGCTCCTGCAAACACAAATGACTAACCGTCAGTAATCCCAACACTTTACTATGAGCTACTTAAAAAAGGACATGTCTGACTTATTTCCAACTCCACATTTTTATTCTTAGCAACCTTATAGAGAGTAGCAAAGTCTGTGTTAATACATGTATAAATATTAAACTTTCCCTGCTGAAATTAGCAGAAAAAGAAAATAAGGGAAAGTATAATGAGCACATGTTCTTGAACTTGCAAGCAGGATTTTTCATATCAAAACTAATTTAGAATTCAATTTACAATTAATGTGAGGTTGGAATTTAATACCTGCCTTGGAAATGGACATCAAGAAATCTAACACTTTGTTTTCATACAACATGGATTGACAACTCAGGAGTAAATTATTATTCAAATCTGACTGTTTCATGGCTAAATGCCCAAAAACATGCAGTTCATTTCTGAGCCTTTGACCAAAGAGCAAAAGTTTTTTTTAAATTCGAGTTCAGTTATAGTGAAGCTTAAAAAAATCCTCATTTGACTAATTTTACACAGTAAAATTATCTTTGTCAACACAAAAGTAAAGATTATTACTTATTTTTTAGAACAATAAACCTTAAAGCAGATGATCAGAAGACATTGCAGAATTTTTGCAATGTCCAATAGTTTTTGTTACCTTGAGATGGTTTTTTCTTCTTTTTTTCTCTGCAGTCCATTTTTCCTGTGTCATTCAAAAGGATCCAACATGGTTAGGCAAGTAAATCAAATAGCATTGTTTAACCCGGTCACAATACTGTCAATAGTATAGACATTTACAGGGAGTGCAGAATTATTAGGCAAATGAGTATTTTGTCCACATCATCCTCTTCATGCATGTTGTCTTACTCCAAGCTGTATAGGCTCGAAAGCCCACTACCAATTAACCATATTAGGTGATGTGCATCTCTGTAATGAGAAGGGGTGTGGTCTAATGACATCAACACCCTATATCAGGTGTGCATAATTATTAGGCAACTTCCTTTCCTTTGGCAAAATGGGTCAAAAGAAGGACTTGACAGGCTCAGAAAAGTCAAAAATAGTGAGATATCTTGCAGAGGGATGCAGCAGTCTTAAAATTGCAAAGCTTCTGAAGCGTGATCATCGAACAATCAAGCGTTTCATTCAAAATAGTCAACAGGGTCGCAAGAAGCGTGTGAAAAAACCAAGGCGCAAAATAACTGCCCATGAACTGAGAAAAGTCAAGCGTGCAGCTGCCAAGATGCCACTTGCCACCAGTTTGGCCATATTTCAGAGCTGCAACATCACTGGAGTGCCCAAAAGCACAAGGTGTGCAATACTCAGAGACATGGCCAAGGTAAGAAAGGCTGAAAGACGACCACCACTGAACAAGACACACAAGCTGAAACGTCAAGACTGGGCCAAGAAATATCTCAAGACTGATTTTTCTAAGGTTTTATGGACTGATGAAATGAGAGTGAGTCTTGATGGGCCAGATGGATGGGCCCGTGGCTGGATTGGTAAAGGGCAGAGAGCTCCAGTCCGACTCAGACGCCAGCAAGGTGGAGGTGGAGTACTGGTTTGGGCTGGTATCATCAAAGATGAGCTTGTGGGGCCTTTTCGGGTTGAGGGTGGAGTCAAGCTCAACTCCCAGTCCTACTGCCAGTTTCTGGAAGACACCTTCTTCAAGCAGTGGTACAGGAAGAAGTCTGCATCCTTCAAGAAAAACATGATTTTCATGCAGGACAATGCTCCATCACACGCGTCCAAGTACTCCACAGCGTGGCTGGCAAGAAAGGGTATAAAAGAAGAAAAACTAATGACATGGCCTCCTTGTTCACCTGATCTGAACCCCATTGAGAACCTGTGGTCCATCATCAAATGTGAGATTTACAAGGAAGGAAAATGGTACACCTCTCTGAACAGTGTCTGGGAGGCTGTGGTTGCTGCTGCACGCAATGTTGATGGTGAACAGATCAAAACACTGACAGAATCCATGGATGGCAGGCTTTTGAGTGTCCTTGCAAAGAAAGGTGGCTATATTGGTCGCTGATTTGTTTTTGTTTTGTTTTTGAATGTCAGAAATGTATATTTGTGAATGTGGAGATGTTATATTGGTTTCACTGGTAAAAATAAATAATTGAAATGGGTATATATTTGTTTTTTGTTAAGTTGCCTAATAATTATGCACAGTAATAGTCACCTGCACACACAGATATCCCCCTAAAATAGCTAAAACTAAAAACAAACTAAAAACTACTTCCAAAAACATTCAGCTTTGATATTAATGAGTTTTTTGGGTTCATTGAGAACATGGTTGTTGTTCAATAATAAAATTATTCCTCAAAAATACAACTTGCCTAATAATTCTGCACTCCCTGTATTTTAGGGAATTAGTTTGCTAATACTACAGGTCAGCAGTGGTTTGCAAACAGCATTAATGACATGACATCTGTTTCAAATGAAACAATCTCAAACACACACAAAGAATACTTTCTGGGAGTAGCCCCTGGGCTAATTGCTCCTAAAAAAATACATTAAAAGAACAAAAACATAAGTACTTCCAACAAACATTGCTGCCCACGTCAATGAAACTGATGGTGGAATAACTTCATACCTCATCCCACACATACCCAGATCTTCCACTGGGGCTCCCTCCTATCCGCTTCCCCTGGTGCTGGATGTTGTTCCCAAAATTATTTGTGTTCTTTGTGTCTGCAGACATGAGAAAACCCAGTGAGCAAACATGTAACTATCACCTCGATGTGAATATGATGGGTGTGATTCTTCCAGACTGCTGCTGTATTAAGGAAATACAAACAGAATGTTACAGAACTGTTATACAGCATGAGGATAATCAATAGATATTACTGTCCTGTATTTGGCATAATTACTGTCTAGTTGACACTAGCACAAGTTACAGCCAAGTACAGTAAGTAAATTAAGCTGTATATATCTCACCTATGGTGGATGTGTGGCTGGGCTGAGGGATGGGGCTGGCTCTTTTCTGCTGAGCGGGGAGACACTGTGCAGTGGCACACTTTTTAATTTTTGATCCACTGTGTTTTCTAACTTACTTGGCCACTGTTAATAGAAAGAAAAATCTTTATATTGGTATTCTGGTTTATTGCCAGTTTACAGGACGGTCCTTTGGGCCTTTGATGACCTTGAGTCTGCTTTCCCTACAAAAACAGAAGAAAAAAATATATTAAATCTTCAACAGTTATTAACAGTAGAAAATGTGAAGGCTAATGTCAATAAACTACTGAATTAAAATCCGTTCATTAATATAATATAGCTATAATATAGCACCAAATAACAACAACAGTCCCCTCAAGGCACTTTATATTGTAAAGACCCTACAACAGGCTAAACCCATAGAGAAAGAAACACAACAACAATCAGATGACCAGTTTATGAGCAAGCACTTGATGACAGTCGGAAGGAAAAAATGCCAGAAGAGGAGGAAAACAGGACAGAAGACACACTATGAAAGAGAACTCTATTAAATTTGCCAATATTAGAGACTACATTACCCACCATGCCTTTCACATTTGATTCAAAGGTGCTTAAAGACACCCTGTCACTCACACTTTGATGGTTCAGGTCTGACTCAGGTGACTCCTGCTCAGGTGATGTGGCTAAATGAAGTTGAGCCAGTCTTTCTTCCAGACAGCTCGCTGTACCTGCAAACACAAATCACTAACCATCAGCAAACCCAACACTTCACTCTCAGCTACTTTAAAAGAGACATAGTTTGCTTATTTCCAACTCCATATTTTCATTCTTGGCAGCTTTGAAGAGAGTAGCAAAGTCTGTGTTAATACATGTAGAAATATTAAACTTTCCCTGCTAAAATTAGCAAATTTCCAGCTCAATATTTTTGCTACAGTTCAAAATAATCCTTTTTTATTTGAGAGTGAGCCTTGGTTCTGCTTCTTGGTTCATCTACTGTCTGACAGAATGACATTTTAGTTGCTCTTCCTATAAGCGGCTCCAAGACAACATTCTCCTGATTGGCTGCCCCTCAAAGGGCTGAAAAAACAGCCTTAAAATGAGCATTTGGATCAGTGAGAAGCTTAAGTCTCACATCGATTACTAACACACATGCACACGTCATTATTTAAAACACTGGGCCATGTTTACTAGAAGTATTTCTTTTGTAATAGTACATATGTATGTTAGAAAATAAGGGAAAGCATAATCAGCCCACCTTTTTGAACTTGAAAGCAGGATTTTTATATCAAAACAATTCAGAAGTTTTTCAGAAGAAAAAAACCATGCAGCTCATTTCTTACTCCTACTTTTAAAATCTCCTAACCATGAAATGATGATTAATATTTATAACCAATTAAATTATTGATTTTTAAATCATCCTTTAAGTTTTTGTAGATCATGAGATGAAATACAACTAACTTATCACTCTGTATAAGTAACTGAGCTACTTGTACAGTTGCTCGCAGTATGATCGCATAGAATTTAATGCAAACTTTCCCACAGTAAACCACCAAAATATACATTTCACATCAAACAAATATTACATTTGACCACAAGGAGTGCATAAATGATAAAAGTGTTTGGTTACATCATTGTCAAAGTGTGGTGAAACCACATTCTAACACAAACGGCATTTTCATTGCTTTTAAACACATAAAAAAACACTCGTGAATTTTTGTTAGCAAAATGCTAATTTTAGCAAGAGACTAGCATACTTCTTTAGCAAGCACGTGGTCTCAACTCACCAAGATGAGCTACCAGCGCAAACAAAGCAAGGTGCTTTCGGAAAGTGTTTATACACTTTCCGAAATAAATGTTATAAGTGTTATAAACTTGTTTATAAGTGTTATAAACAAGTATACACTTGTTTATAACACTTTTTTTTGCATTGAAACTCACCAAATCAATCGATAATTCCGCACCACCATCTGCAGCCTGTCTCATTTGCTTTCAAAGTGAAAGACCTAGCCAATGACTGTAGAAAACAGTCAATGGACCTAGCTAATGCATGCTGGTGTGATCCCATGGGTGGAAGGCGGGACTAATATTGCTTCTAAACAAATGAAATTATTAACACCAAATGTGATCCTCTCTCTAACTTTAGAGAGAGGATCACATTTCACTTTCCAAAATAAAGATTTTTTTCAAAATAAAAAATTGAAAATGCATTTATACAAATAAAAAGATTTGTACAAATCATTTATACAAATAAAAAGAATAAAAAAGTTTGACGATAATGTTCAAGTCCTCACTCGAAGAAAACTTAGCAAGGGCGTTGGAAATCTGGACCAGGGTGCCTAGGGTCCTGAGGCTGTAGGTTATATACTATTAATTAAAACTTTCCAATCACCAACTTCTCGCTGTTTCTAGATGCTGACGGATTCCTACATCAAACTGTACATCACCAAAATCAAGACGTTTTTGATGGATGATGTACTCAGTGTTGAAGGGGGCTATGTGAATGGGAGGGTTACTGCCAAACCACCTGTACAAAGCTCATCCAAGGTCAACCTAAGAAATGACATGGGGCTGCCTCGCCTTGGAGTTGACTTTGGACTTCTGAAATCCAAGAAGTCCAACAAATCTTGATATTAATCTTCCAAATGCAAAATTGAATATGAAACAACCCCAGATGAAGGGACATATATCAGGCCCAAGGGTTTGTGCTCCAAAGGTGGACCTCAACATGCCCATAGTAACAATGCACAGCAGCATCTGAGATCTCCAGGTCTTAGTATTGATGATCCTTCATTGTATTTCCAAACACCCTCACGATGTCCGGAGAACCGCCTCTTCCTCGTCCCTGTCGTTGGTCCAGGGTTGTGAGGGCGGGGGGACAGCGCTCCACGCTGACACTGGCACATATGATGTGTCTTCAAGCCAGTTTTCAAACGTGGATGAATCGTGGATGAATCTCAGAAGATCGCCCAGAGTCAGGGTTCAAAATTCGGGTTTACACGAAGGATATCAATGCGCAGGATTGAGGGCTTATGTGTTATGTTGGGTGTAATAAAGCGCCGTTACACAGACATCACATTCACTCCGCCCTATTCTTCGATGTTGAATAGTGACCACTGTGAAAAGTTCTAATGTACATAAAGCTTGTCTTTTGCTCAATCTAATTGTTTTTTTCATAAAAACATGATTATTGAACAATGAACAAAATGAGATTAAATATTTTATTTGAGCAAGCAGACAGGCACCAACAGAGCCGTGTGAATAATCACCATATAACGCAAGATATGCAGCTTTAAAAAGGTTGCCTGTTGTCCTTTGTGCCACTTTTCAAGGTATCTTTATATCCACATCAAGTTTCATGTTTTGTTTTTTAAATGTTTATCTTTAGTTTCCCCAGTTTAGGTTATTGTTTAGCTTCACCTTTGCCTTTTGTTTTTTAATCTTTTACCATCCTCAATAAATGGCTCGCTTTCTGTTAACATTTACGTTTTTTTTCCATGTTCCTTGGTGTCTGCATTTTGGGTCCACTCCTCAAAATCATACAGTGTGCTGCTGCTACTGTGACAGCTCAGGGAGGGGCGGGCATCTGCCGGCACCAGTTGGGGTGAAAGAAGGAAGACAGAACAAAAGACTTGCTGTGAGAGCCAGAGATGAATAAATAGTATGATGAAGTGTACCCAGAGGTTGCCCTTTGTTCAAAATTCAAGTCTACAAATCAATGACATCACACTGGCCTATGTTTATATACAGTCTATGATTACATGTCAGTGAGATCTTGGAGCTGCCAGTATGCAAAGCTGCAGATTTAGAATTTAGGCTCTGATCCTTTTTTCCACCATTTTTTCTTTTTCTTTTTTCTTTGTGTTTCTCAGCCATATGTTTTTTTCTCCCTTCATTTCCTCTTATTGTCCCTTTAAATACTCTTTGCCTCGCTCCAGTCTACTGCCAGAATTTCACACTGAGCTTCAAGGAGAGCGAAATGAACGCCATCGCCATCACCTCTCTCTTTCTAGTCCCTGTCAGTACTCTTGCTGCAACATTTTGGATTAACTGAAGTCTTTTCAAGGAGTTTTTAGGACATCCTGATAGTAATGAATTTCAGTAGTCCAGCCTAGAAGTAACATATGCATGAACTAGTTCTTCAGCATCACTCTGAGACAGGATAAAGCAGTGCTACATACTTGTTTAATATGTGCATTGAAGGACATATCCTGGTCACAAATGACTCAGAGTTTCCTCACAGTGTTACTGGAGGCCAAGGTAATGCCATCCAGAGTAAGAATCTGTGTGAAGAGGACTCTCCATTTACATGAACAGATTGGAGACTTTTAGATAGATATGATTCAAACCACTGCAGCACAGTACCTGTAATACCTACAGCGTGTTCTAATCGCTCTAATAGGATATTATGGTCGACAGTATCGAACGCTGCACTGAGGTCTAGCAGGACAAGCACAGAGATGAGTCCACTGTCAGAGGCCATAAGAAGATCATTTGTAACCTTCACTAAAGCTGTTTCTGTGCTGTGATGAGCTCTGAAACCTGACTGAAACTCTTCAAATAAGCCATTCCTCTGCAGATGATCTGTTAGCTGTTTGACAGCTACTCTTTCAAGAATGTTTGATATGAAAGGAAGGTTGGAGATTGGCCTATAATTAGCTAAGACAGCTGGGTCTAGAGATGCTTTTTAAGTAACAGTTTAACTACAGCCAGCTTGAAGGCCTGTGGTACACAGCTGATTATTAGAGATAGGTTGTGTTTTGGAGGAAGGAAGGCTCAGGGTTTAAGTAGTCATCATCATGGGCTCATCCGATTAGAATGAGATTAAGCAGTCATCAGTCATTTGCAGGTTTTGTCCTTTTATTGGATAATGGGTAAAGGAAAGACACACATGGACTGCTATCTCTCAGCTGCCGCCCCATGTGGGAGTGAAGAAAGAGTGAGGGGTAGGTGAGTGCAGTCCTTATATAACGAGTGACAGGTGGGTGCAATTAAGGCCAAGCACCACCCCCAATCAAAGGTGAGGAAAGGAAACAAGGTGCATCTGGTGAAGTGAATGTGCTGAAAGGTGAGCCTTTACAACAGCCGCCCCCATATTTCTACTGAGAAATATGTTCAAATGATTAGAGATGCTCTTTTTCACGAAGCGGGGGCAGAGGAATCAGACATGCTACAGGTCTAATATAGGTTTGGGGGTCGACCTGAAGGTCGACAACGCAGGCCAGACAGTTCAGGGGGACGACCATGTAGCCAGCGGTGGCGGCAAAGCAGGTCCAAATGCCAACCGCAGGCCCAGACCTGCAGACCATCAGGCAGTTTTGCAGGTGCTGGGGGTAATTTACGGGACTTGACAGGGGCAGGACCAGGTGATGCAGGAGCAGGCGGTGCCCTGACCACTGGCGGAATGGCAGCCACAGGCGGTGGAACTGGTGATAGCGGCACTGCCGGTGACGACGTAGGTACTGCTGATGGTAGAGTAGGAGGTGGCTGAATGAATTCAGAGCCATCAGTGGACATGAGGATGTGCTGGAGCGGTTCTCCTGAACCTGAACTGGAAGATGTGAACAAACATTGGGCATGCGTGGAACTGCTCTGGGGTTGGAAGTCTGTGATTGGACCTTGGAGTGTCCATCCTAAGCGGGTTTTGACTGCTGCAGGAGATCCAAATGGTCCATGTCTAACTGGTGCAATAGGCGTAATAAGGTGGGTATGATCAGAGCCTATGAGCAGTAGTGGAGCTGCTTTATTAATAAAGGGTAATGGGATACCATGGAGATGCTTGTATCTTCGTTGGAGAGATGATACGGGGTAGGTGTGGTCTGAAAGTGCTAAGTGACTTGTAGCGAAGGCATTATTAACTGTGTAAGTTTTCTCTGGATGTGCGATGGGAGAAATCTGGAAACTTACAGAAGAACCTTGAATGGTTTCAACTTCTTGATGGACAGTTCTGAGTGATAATTTTTCAGCTTTCCCAGTTAGGTAGAGATGCTGAGCTGCTGATGTCAGAAGCACGGTACGTTGGGAGCCATCGTCAAGTACGGCATATGTTTCAAGAGTTCTTTTGCCATTTCGTAGGAGCACTTTCACAGCTTTTAATAGTACACTGGGACAGTCACTAGGTTTATCAAAGTACAGTGTCCTCACTACAGGATTAACTTCAGTTCTAGGTCTCTGATTCACCTCACATAGGATCTGTAGATGTCTTCTCATGCAGGTAGCACAGTCTTTTCTCAGATCACACTTTGCAGCCTGAGTTCTAGCACAACGCCAACACCGTTTGTTTCTCTTTATCCAATTTATTTTCTCATCCTTTGTCTTGTTAATGAACTCAGGGCACTTGCTAATGTGGTGTTCAGGTGAGCAGCAATATGCACATCTTGCCTTAGTCATTATGATGGGTTGTGCTGCCTGTACAGGATCGGATGGATTTGTCCCATGTAATATTGTTGTGAGTGGAGAGGTGTACTTACGGGCAGGTCGTGGCTGGTTAAAGGATGAGACAGGACTGTCCTTTCTTGGTTGACACTTGCATTCCATTTGCAACCAGGACGAGAACAAAGGTAAGTCATACATCATATCTCCTTGTTCCCTGTAAATGTGCCGTTTGAAGCGACTGGAATGCTCTGCAGGCAACTTTTCAAGTAGGCGATCGACATAGGAGCCACACTTTAGTTCTGTCCATCCTTGATCACCCATAGTGCTAAGCAAACCAACTAAAGCTTGCACACGAAGAGCAAAGTTATCCAGAGTCCGACCATCACCTGCTCTGATAGGAGGAAGCTCCAGTATATTCCGTAGCTCTTTCAATGCTAGCTGTCTTGGTTGCCCATAACGCTCATCAAGAGCTTTGATGGCTTAAGTGTATGGGTCAGGAGCATAGGAAAAGGAAATAGCTAACAGTTTAGCTTGGTCTACATTCAGATGATCGAGAAGGACATGATATTTGAAGTGCTCTGTCTCATGAGGGTCAAGCAGGTTAGTAAGGGCCATTCGTAACAGCCTATACTGGATTTCATCTTCACTGGTAAGGTCTGGGAAAGAAGGACCCTCAAGCTTATACACATGTGTTCTAGTGCTAACAGGGTGACTAGAACTAGCAGTAATGGGTACCAAAGGTTTCTCTTCATGTAAGCCATTGGATGTAGCTGGTTGC
This sequence comes from Oreochromis niloticus, assembly GCF_001858045.2. Classification (NCBI taxonomy): domain Eukaryota; kingdom Metazoa; phylum Chordata; class Actinopteri; order Cichliformes; family Cichlidae; genus Oreochromis; species Oreochromis niloticus. Next base: position 6,879,288 of record NC_031971.2, read on the forward strand.
TGCTTTACAGGAGGGTGCTGCCTTGGTTCTGGAATGCAAATGAGAGGTTGAGCGGGGTCTTCATCTAGAGGAATAGCAGGTTGAACACAGGAAATCTGGTGCGGACCTTGCAGTGGTGTGGCCAGGAAATTAAAAGGAGTCTCATCTGGTGTAGGAAAAACTGGTCTAGGCAAACCACTTGAAGGAACTGCAGCATCTAATATTGTTGAATTAGGGAAAGGAGGGCGAGCAGCCGGAACTGCACCAGAGTGATGGCTAACCTGTGGGGGCTGAGAGGGTGACTGACATGTTGCTGGATCAATCACTGGGAACTGCTCATGTTGCTGATGCGTTTGGGGAATGGCTTGTAAACCGCATACAGAGGATTTGCTTTCGTCAGATGAGACAGTGTGAATTGAAGATCTGGAGGAACTGCGAGAATGGGGAGGAGATAATTGAATCATGAGTTGCCCAATCTCCCTCATCGTCACCAGGAGTTCCCTCATCACCTCATCTTGACTGGTGGGTAAAGGAGCAGGGGATGTCTCTGGTTGACTTTCTGACTCTCCGACAGGATCCTGCAGCCCATGTGTGTCTGTGTCACTATGCTGGCATTCTGTTTGACTCTCTGTATCGCATCTAGCACTTATACTTCCAAGGTACTGAACGTCATACTGCAGGTGGGCAGGAGGTTGCCTTTCACGACCAGAACTTCTCAAACCTTCAGTCAATGGCTGCTGTGAATCCATGATGATAACACTACTCTGGCTCGGAGGACCATGTTTTGGAGGAAGGAAGGCTCAGGGTTTAAGTAGTCATCATCATGGGCTCATCCGATTAGAATGAGATTAAGCAGTCATCAGTCATTTGCAGGTTTTGTCCTTTTATTGGATAATGGGTAAAGGAAAGACACACATGGACTGCTATCTCTCAGCTGCCGCCCCATGTGGGAGTGAAGAAAGAGTGAGGGGTAGGTGAGTGCAGTCCTTATATAACGAGTGACAGGTGGGTGCAATTAAGGCCAAGCACCACCCCCAATCAAAGGTGAGGAAAGGAAACAAGATGCATCTGGTGAAGTGAATGTGCTGAAAGGTGAGCCTTTACAACAGGTTGATCATATTTAAGATTGAAGAATTAATTAATGGCAGGACTTCTTTGAGCAGTTTTGTAGGAATGGGGTCTAAAAGACACGATGATGATATGATGAAAGTAATTATTGAAGTGAACTCAGAAAGATCAGTTGGAGAAAAAGACTCTAAATGAATATCAATGGTACTGAAAGTAGCTGCAGATAATGTTACATCTGTGAGATGATTATGAGTAATTTCTTCTCTAATGGTTAAAATTGTATTTGTGAAAAAGTTCATGAAGTCATTACTAGTTAACGTTAAAGGAATCGTTGGCTCAACGGTGCTCTGACTTTTTGTCAGCCTGGCTACAGTGCTGAAGAGAAACTTAGGGTTGATCTTATTTTCTTCAATCAGTGATGAATAGTAAGATGTTCTAGCTTTACGGGGCTCTTTTTAAATGTTTATCTAAATTTCCAGCTGGGATGGACAAGGCTAAACATCAGGCTTTCAAATAAATTAAACTCTGTGTTGATCTTTGTTTAATTAATAAGCTGGTGTGGAAGATTGCTGCCACACTGCCTCCTCGGCCTGTGCTTCAAAGGCTCTGATAGTTAGTATGACTCAGGGGTGTTAATTCATTTAAACTTACATAATCATCCTGCTGTAACCAGGTTTCAGTAAGGCAGAGTAAATCGATTTGTTGATCAATTATTAAGTCATGTACTAACTCTTTGGTGCTGTTGAGGATACTGCATTGTTCTTTCTTTTTGATTTTTTATGTTTAAATTGTTTATTGCTGGTTTTTAGTTTGTTTTTTGTCTGTTGGGAGCTGACACAGTCTCTATGGAGATTCGGTTTTAGGGGGATAACAGGAGGAGAGAAGCTGCAGAGGTGTGTGAGACTGCAACTCTGCTTCCTGGTCCCAACACTGGATAGTCATGTTTCAGGGGATTTCATAAATTTGCCAGATTTCTAGAAATAAGAGCTGCTTCATCCAAAGTGGGATTGTCTCCCAATCAGAAAGTTTCCCAATTATCTATAAAGCCCACATTGTTTTTTGGACACCAGTCAGGCAGCCAGCAATTTAAGGAGAACATGACACTCCTGGTCTGATTGGGGAGGGGACTACAGTCTGACACTGTGTTTGCACAGTTACACACTGATTCAATATTGATTTTAGTGACCTCTGATTGACGTAACCGGGTGTCATTATTGCTGATGTGAATTATACTTTTACTGAATTCAGGTTTACCCTCAGCCAGCAGTTTTTAAATTTCCCTCAGTGCCGCCTGCTCTGGCCCCTGGAAGACAACTGACTATGGTTGCTGCTGTCTTCACATGTCTCAGAACAAAATCACCAATTAGCAGAGTTTGATCCCCGGCGGTGTGTGTCACCGAGTGGGGAAAACAGTTAGACACAGGAACAGGTTTGTCATGTACCGGGGCTTCTGTTTAAGACTATGATTCCTCCTCACCGTCACCCAGCCATCATGTTTTCCCGTCTGCTCAGGATAACCTGCTGGGAGACAGTTAGCAGGACCTACACCACCTTCCACTGCTCCAGCTACAGGGGCCTGACCAGCTATGGGTTTTTCAATGGTGGGATGCCAAAAGTTCAGTTTAGTGATCCAGGCCTCCAGAGCTGCATAAAGGCTACATTTATTACAAGTATCATTACTGCTCATTTAAAAAAACAGAAAGCATAACTCCTTCTCCAGAGTCGGAGCAGTCTTCCACATATCAGGTTAAATAAAGAGTGCTGAGGAGCAAACATGGCTTGGGCCCATCTCAGAGCTCGCCCTCGCAGCAGGATAACCATGAATGCAATTTTGCACAGTCTGAGGAATAAAGTCTCCTTTGTTGATGAAACATTAGGAAACACTGTGTGAGGAAACCTCTGTTCTTTTCACTGGTAAAAACGTCAGGTGTAGGAAGAGGCCTCTCCAGAGGTACAACCTCCCTGAGCTGTGCTGCTGACCATGTCCATCGTTTTATGACCACAGTATACTCATCTTATAACGGATGTCAATCCAGCAGATTATTTTGGCATGTGGTGGATCAGGAGATTTGCAACATGGATGCACAGCCGACAAATTTGAAGCAACTGTGTGATGCTATCATGTCAATATGAAACTAAATCTGTGAGGAATGTTTCCAGGTCTTTGTTGAATCTGTGCCACAAAGAATTAAGGCAGATCTGAAGGTGAAACAGTACTGGCAGGTGTAACTAATGAAGTGGCCAGTGACTGTATTTAGTGTCTAGATGTTTTTTTTTCAGTATTTTATTCACTTAATAGCAGGACAGAATACCACATGACTGTGTCCTTGTGTTATACCCTCTTTGCTGCAGTGACGCTGCAGACAAACACAAACATCGTGATTAGACATTTAAGAAGAGCCTCTTAAAGATGAAGGTCTGTGTCTCTTGACCTAAACACATAATCCAGTTAAATCTAATTTATGTTCATCAATGCCCCTCACACTGTAACTTAAAGTATGTGGTTAGGAAACTTAACAAGCACTGATAAAGCTTCATCAGTAGCTCGAGCAAGACCTCAAAACCTTCGATCACCACGGGTGGTTAGCAGACTGTGGTTGTACCATGCAGCCTAATAACATGCAGTAAATTGCAGGTTAAAGCAGTCTGCTTACACTTTGTTAAACGAGGGAAGGGAACTAATGTGGCTGTCACATTACCCTTTTGTCCCATTTCATCCCAGGACTTGATTAAATTGCTGCTCACTTTCTACAGTACTTAAAACTGATCAGTAGGACCTGAAACTGCAAACATTCAAACATTCAGGCCGAGTAAGAATCAGTTGGTGAACGTATTAATCTACTACAATTAGCAAATTAATAAATAAACAGGAGAAAGTTACAACGCTAACTGAGTCATGCAAGTTTTTGACCAGGAGGTTAAACTCATACAAATTAGCTTCACCCAGGCTCATGAAAACACTGTCCTGCTAATAGATAGCAGATCATTTGTGTCAGTGTGTCAGGATGGTTTATATTTGAGCTTTTAGTTCACACAGAACAATTTTTCTTCATTTTTTTTTAACGATTACCAAAGTCTGTGAATCCCCAAATTGTTCAGTTGTTCTTTTTGCTCCCCATCAGGTCACTTTCACCATGTGACAAAAACAACACCCCACTGTACACACTCGGGCCACCGGCAACTTTCTAAATCCTCAATAAAAAGCTGACAGGTTGCAATGATGTTCCAAATAACATTAAGAAAACAACTAAATACACAGAAAATATTATGAAAATTGGTTTATTTTATATCTCCTAGTTTGAAATGAAGCAATAAAAACATGTATAAAACATCACAAACTGCAATATTTTACAAATGGTTACGTCCTGCTGATGCAATGGAGACATCTTCCAGTGACAGTCTTCATCCGTGTGTGTGTGAGGAGGCTCCTAAACCCACCGACACAGAAGTGCATGTTCACAACTCCCTCTGTGGAGGTGGGGTCAGGGCCCTCCTCACCCAGGTGAGGAGGGGTGGTGCTGTGGCCAGTCAGGTATGAAGTGCTGAGAGTGGATCCTTGGTCCTCTGTGCAGCTCTGTCCACGCTCAGCTTCCCTGCAAAGCAATAACACAAGAAAGACGTCATTTTAACACAAAACACCATTTTCACAGTATGTATGATGTTAAAAAGCAATTTTAAACCCAACGTATACACATGAAAAATATAAATAAAGCTAAACCTACAGTGCTGCTGACATAGGACGATGATTTATACCAACTATTGGAAGAATTTAGTCTTCAAGACAGTTTGTTGTCAATGTGAGGTGATAACTTACATAGTTGGAACACAGCACCACTCTCCAGTTTTTCACTTGGTCATCCATCCTTCTCATCGGGTTGGTCGGGGTAAGGCTGTCTTCTGGGTGGGGTGTTAGCTCCATCTTGGACGTTGAGTGTCTGAAGTGCTGAATTCTGGGAGAGAAAAAGTGTAAACAAGAGACTACAGTCAGTTCACTGCATCATTTTTAAACCTTTTCTACTTATTTGTGTTGACATTAAGTACAGACTTACCTTTGTCCTGCATGGTGAATTGGGGCTTGGGAAAAACATATATTATTCATTTAAAAAGTTACCTGTGATATTAAGAAAAATGGAAGTAATAACAACTAAAACCTACCTTTCAGTCACAATGTAATATTAATATTAATGTCACATATCAACAAAAAAAACAATACAATACAATAATACAAGAGTTACAAAGTTTAAAAACATGTTCTAACATAAACTAATCAGAGTCACTGTCATCAAGCGAAAGCTCAAAAGGCCTCTCCCAGAAACGTCTTACTGCAAAACTACCTGAGGATGTTGAAGGGGCATCAAACTGGTCACTTACCTTGCACCTCTTTGCACTTACCTCTTCGGTGTAGATGTCTTCTCTGCTTCTCTTTGCTGAGGAAGGAGCAGCAGAGGGAGCATCTGAGGAAGCAGATGAGAGAGAAGCTGAGGAAGAAGCAGCAGAGGAAGAAGCAGCAGAGGAAGCAGATGAGGAAGAAGCAGCAGAGGAAGCATCTGAGGAAGCAGATGAGAGAGCAGGTGAGGAAGGAGCAGCAGAGGAAGCATCTGAGGAAGCAGATGAGAGAGCAGGTGAGGAAGGAGCAGCAGAGGAAGCATCTGAGGAAGCAGATGAGAGAGGTGAGGAAGGAGCATACTCACCTTCACTGATACGCTGGGTATCAGTGTCCTGAGCTTCATCAGAAGAGGAGGAGGGTGAGAGAGTGGGAAAATACTCACCATACTCACCTTCACTGATACGCTGGGTATCAGTGTCCTGAGCTTCATCAGAAGAGGAGGAGGGTGAGAGAGTGGGAAAATACTCACCATACTCACCTTCACTGATACGCTGGGTATCAGTGTCCTGAGCTTCATCAGAAGAGGAGGAGGGTGAGAGAGTGGGAAAATACTCACCACACTCACCTTCACTGATACGCTGGGTATCAGTGTCCTGAGCTTCACCAGAAGAGGTGGGGCTCTGGAGACTGTCATCCAGGATCCTGATGACTTCGGGAAGGCCTTCTTCTGCAGGGCGTTCAACCACATAGTCAAGACGCCATGTGAGGAAACAATTTTTAAAATAACATTAGGAATGAAATAAACACTCAGTGTTAAAGCAACAGACCTACATCTGTTAGTTTGAGCAGAGGATGAGAGAAAAGCATTTTAGGCTACATTTATGTCAGACTGAATGACACTTCATGCAAGAAAAAAACAACTAAGTTAACTAAGTTCAAATCTTTAAGTGAAGATTTTTAATAGAAGACCACCAAACCTCCACCAAGTCAGCTCACTCTGTGTACTTTTAAGGTGACACTATTGTATTTTGTGTACATTCAATTTGTTTTATTTGTTCTTTGTAAGCCTTTATGCAAACACTATGTTGGAATAGGTAATGGATAATAGATATTAATTTGTAAATAGCCGGACATGAGTAACTTATTATATAAATATACTACAGTAAATTTATAACTAACCATGCAGCTCATTCTCCTGTTTTATTTACAATTCACAATGTCACACATTTTGAAAAAAGCTCAGAGGTTAAATATGTGTTTGCAAACCATAATGTAACATTTAGACCACATGTACCAATCTCATGTCCTAAATGTAAAAAAAATTATTATTTTTTTAATAAAAACACAACCTCCTTGGCAAGAGTAAAAATTGCACACACACAAAGCTCTGCAGGTATGTCTGAAAATGCTGATCAAGTGAAAAATAAACAAACAAACAGAAACTCTTAACTCAGAATCCACATTTTAGAAATGTGCACAAGGACTGTATCTGCCATAAGGACAGATGCATCTAATCTGTGGTAAACATGCTATCCCTGTGTAAATATCCCTGTGTACAATATATCTCTCTGCTATCTAATAAGATTAAAAGCATTACCGTAACATAAGATACCATTATTACTACTGTTTCATATTCTTTTGATATTGTTTATTTGGATTATTTTTTTATCTTTGTGTTTTGCAGCAGAGAAAAAAATTATAGTTTATGTCAATAAAGCCTTTGATCCGGAGAAGAAAAGGATGTTAGGAGGGGACCGGTCACCGGGATCTGTGTGTTTACACCTGCGCGTTCTGACGCCATGACACCCTGAAGATGCCGTTACCACAGGCATTTTACAAATTTTAGTCCATTAAGCTATTTTTAACCATTTCATTTTAAAGAAAAGTGTCAAATTTTAAGCCTTCAAATCAAAGTAACACCTTTTTTTTCAAATTCATACACCAGCCGTTAATAATTTCTACACCTCTCCCGGAAAATTTAAAGCATACAAACAATTTACCGGCAAAAATCTTGGAATACACATATTTGATCACGTTAAAACTTGATATTCACACTGGAACTTGTTAAATTATTACAGTCATTTAAATTTAAAGAAATTTTCAAACGTACCTGCAGCGAAGTCCAGGTGGCTGTCGATGAGTCGGGGTCCACGGCGAGCCATCTTCAAACTTGAAAAACAAAAACAAGTACAAACGATCCACAGATGAAGTACTTGTTGTCGCTTTCAAGTAAAATCCGCTTACAGTAAAATGTTTTGCAAAACTTAGCTTTCCACAGGCTGAGGTTGGAGCAGGTCGAAACAAGTCCACGAGCAAGTGTAAAGGGAGGAATGGAACCTTGTGCAGCATTTATATACCCTCGGCAGGCTATGGTTACGGTTGCCAACATGCCTGTGCACGTGCACATGATATAACTATATGAATGGAGCTCACCGCAACGTAATGTACAGTTAATTAATGGTCATTTACACTTACTGCCTCTGTCAGCCTTTATGTAGCATGTATACTAACCACGTAGGTATAGGTATATCCAGAAATAAACACAGATATTAGAAAGCAGAAAATCAAATCAATCTCAATCATAACTGACATGTTTGCTTTAGTAACAATAATAATAATGGATTGCATTTATATAGTGCTTTTCGGGACCCTCAAAGCGCTTTACAATTCCACTATTCATTCACACACTGGTGGAGGTAAGCTACAGTTGTAGCCACAGCTGCCCTGGGGCAGACTGACAGAAGCGAGGCTGCCATATCGCGCCATCGGCCCCTCTGGCCATCACCAGTAGGCGGTAGGTGAAGTGTCTTGCCCAAGGACACAACGACCGAGACTGTCCGAGCCGGGGCTCGAACCGGCAACCTTCCGGTTACAAGACGAATTGCCAACGATCGCCTAATGTTATTCGATCGCCCCGAGTGAATAACATCAGCATGTAGCTCATGCTAATATTACATTTTGACATTTTTAAGCTAACAATAACTTAGCGTTCTCGCTACTCACCATGCTGTTAAACAGGTATATGTCAGCAATGACAACATTTAATAAATGTTTTTAAAATGCTAGCCGTGCTGATTACCCTTAGGATTGCTTGAGGTTGTTTCCAGCTCTAGAGGTCATAAGCGAACTTAGGCCTGTGCCAACCTTTGGCACGAAAATCAATCTTGTAAAGCTCACTATTAAACTGACAAAAAGCCTTAGAACCTAGAAACTATGATACTTACAACTGTGCTATGTTTGTGTCATAACATATAGCAAGACCCCATAACGATAACTGACCTTTGACCTCTTCTCAAGATGAATCTTAAGGTTAAAGAGATAATGCTATATAGAGCTATTTTAACACTATGTTTCTTACTGCCATTGTTTGACAACATATAAGCATAAAGGAAATGATATATGGAGATTCTAAATATCAGGTTATTATGACTTTATTATAAACTTTATTATTTATTATACACTTCTGAAACTAAGTTTAAGCTTCCCAGAACGTTTTGTTGCAAGTTACATTACTGATATAAGAAATATGTACAAATGTTTGTATTGTTCACCCACAAGTGCAGTCTCTGGCTCAAACACAGAAGCTTGGTATGTTTGGTTGTCAGTCCAGACATTCCTAAAGAAAGTTGTCCTTCTTCAGCTCCAGACCTTTCTAGATAAAAATGGCATTAGTGAAGAATTTCAGTCTGGTTTTAAAACGCATCGCAACACTGAAACTGCTCTTGTAAAAGTTTTAATGACCTTTTAACTTTTACTGACTTGAGAGATTTTGTCATTTTAATATTATTAGACCTCAGTGCTGCATTTGATACCGTAGATCATGGGATTCTTATCTCTCGGCTTGAGCGCTGTGTCAGAATCAAAGGCTGCTTTGGAGTGGTTTAAATCTTACCTGTCCAACCAAAGTTTTTCTGTTAGATTGGGGGATACATCATTCTCAAAAGCCTCACTTTCTTGTGGGGTCCTCAAGGAGTCCAATCTTGGTCCAGTTCTCTTTTCTATTTATATGCTCCCTATGGGTTCAATTTTTAAAAAACATGGGATCTCATTCCCTTGCTATGCAGACGACTCGCAAATTTACCTGCCACTGAAACGTAAATCTGTGAGTCCTCTGAAGGGTTCGCTAGATTGTTTGGAGGATGTTAAGGATGGCATGGATGGCTTTAAACTTCCTTAACCTAAAAGAACAGAAAACAGAGGTGATTGTGTTTGGTCCCTGTGACCGCTGTGACTTTGGCCCTTTAGGAATTCATAATAATAATAATAAAAAACCTTCTGCAAGGAACCTAGGAGTGTTTTTTTGACTCTAATCTAATGTTTGATAAACAGATTAATGCTGCCTTTGCTGTAACTGCTCCTAAGCTCCCTTCACGTCAGGACTTCCCCAACGTTGGACACTTTTAAAACCTGTCTGAAAACCCACTTTTATTCCTTGGCTTTTAAATCAGAATGAGGTGTATTACTTTTATTTATCTTATTTCTCACTCAAATCTTCTAATTTTATGATTCTTTTTCTTAACTCTTATCATGTCTCCCGATGTATTTATTTCTTTTATCTTAATTGAACAGCAGCTTTGTCAATGGTTGTTGTTTTAAATCTGCTATATAAATACATTTGACTATAACTTTGACTTCACAGTACTTTAAATATTTACTGAAGTATTTTTTTATACTTCTTAAGTAGAAGTATATGTGTACTTTTTCTTAAGTAAAAAATGTCTGTGTTTTGCCACCTCTGTTGACAGACAGTGTTAATCTCTGTTTTCTGCACGCTCTTCAGTTCCTCTTTGTTTCCTGACTTGCAGACTCTCCTTGACGTCAGGACTGAGCCACGGTTTAGTATTTGTGAAACACAGTACAGTCCTGGTGGGTACAGCATTATCTGAACATACATTAATGCAGCCTGTTTTGCAATCCATCACGCCATAAATGTCCTCCCCACTTTATCACAAAGCACTTCTCACATTGTTGTGTAAAAATGGTCCTTCAGAGCCTCTTCAGTCTCCTCATAACTATGAATTCTGCATATCAATAAATAATGTTCCTCCTGATGATCTCTTCTAATTGAAGTAGAGGAAAGAACTAGTTTGTACCATCTCTTTCTAGTATGGCGCTCCCTCCCGGCACATCTCCATCTCTGTCACATCAGATCAGGCATGATTCAAATGCAGGACTCAGAACTTTGCAACTAAAGGGAGGTTTATTTACAACACCAGGTGAAATGTATACATATGTACAGTGACGAAGGGACGGGGGCTCTAGAAATTCAAAGGAAAGGGCCAGGGCAGGGGTAACTAGTTTACACTCCTCTTCACACTGACTCACACACACTAACTCTAGTCCCACGCTGAAACTCACTCCCACTCATGCTCATCCAAACAGGATCCACGGGAAACAGGCGGGGGTCCAGGAAGGTCTGTGCAGAGAGAAGAAAATGGAAAACCAAGAAACACGATGGCAGACAAACAGATTCACAAGAGAGAGCTGGGACTACATTAATGGGGGTAAATACAACAATCCAGCAAAGAACAGCACTCCACCAAGGCCTTAAGTACCGGCAGGAACAATCATAGATGATGAGCAGCAGGTGAGTGATGAGTGGGTGTGGAGAACAAGGCGGGAACTAGGAACCAGATGCCACCATGGTGGGGGGGAGTGAAGAGGGAGAGATACAAACAGAACACCAGAGACTAGGGCTGTGTCCCAATTCAGAGACCTGTATAGGAATTTCTTTTACTTGTGTATTAATCACATTATTTTATTGTATAATGCCTTGGTGCCACTGGATTTTAACATGTCTGACACCCATACTGTAAGAAGGAAGTTGGGGGAAGCAGACCACTCCAGAGGAAGAGTCTTTTGTCTCTTCGAGGACTCTGGGAGGTAGCAAGCGAGTGTGAACCTTAAGGTGTGAAACAGCTGTGTACTGCCTTTTGTTTCTGAAGAAGGTATTTAACTGAGAGCCATGCTAGGCTCAGTGAGACTCTGCTGACCCTGCCCCGCGGTCATGCAGGCTCGCCACAAGCTTGGTTTTCTGTTCTGTGTGTTTTGATTAAAGAATGTTAGCTACTGCTCACCGCTCGTCTGCAGGCTTTATTTAAATGGAAAACTTCCACAACAAAATGGCGACGAGGATGGGATGGTCCATGTGGTCGCTGAACAACGGTTCCGTGGACGGGCTGATCACCCCTGAGGAAAAAGGTACCTTTGTCCTATCAGCTGTTGAAGCGAAGGAAATGGAGGAGTCACGGAGCCGTGTGTTTCAGCCACCCCAGAGACCATCAACTTTGAGGGGACTCCTGCAGATGGGTGAGTGATAGCTAACTTGTATACAGTCATGGAGAGTTTTGTCTGGCCGAGGGGGGAACGCTGGCTGACCCCGGAGTTCGAGTCTCCGGAGGAAAAATCCTGGCGGTTTGATGCCCCAGGCTTGTGTTGGGTACGGTCCATCACAAGGACATTGGCTCGAGCACGCAGTTGGGGAGAAGCCGGCCCAGACCTGTGATCGGTCCAAGTACGCCACAGGAACGGCGGTTCGGGTACACTGTTGGGAATCATTTCTGCGTACTACAGTGCGTGAAATGACGGTATTTTAGCACTTTTCTGCCGGTAAGGGAAGAAGGCCATTGCAGAGGACGCGCTGAATGTAAAGGGAAACTGGATCCAGTAAAGCGGCAGGCCTTCCACCAGGCGGCCAGAGACAAAACTCAATGCGTGACTGTATGGTAAGAACTGAGTAAATGTGTGGTGTGTAAGATTGCAGAGAATGGTTGTGTGGGAAAAGTTAATGTGTGTGTAAAAACAGTGAAAAATGGGGTTCAAAATGTTGAAAATGGGGAACAAAAAACAAGAAAAGAAAAAAAAAGAGAGGAGTGTAGAAATGTGTGTAAAAGTTGTTTCCAACTAGCGGAAGAGGGTGGTACTGCAGGCCACCAGCTCCGCTAGGGTGGACACACACAAAATTTCTTTTTTTACCAGAATTGTTGATAAAAATAAGCAATAAAAATAGGAAGAGGGTTTGGTGATTTTCAATGTAGAACAACTACAATCTCTCTGGGTTTTTAAGAAAGGGGAGTTTCAGAACTAGAGAGGGGAGACGTGTTTTTTAAGCAATGAGAACAATGATCAAAATGTCTCAGCATGTCACTTGCAGGTGAAGAGCAGACCCGGATCAATTTTCCACGTGCAGCAGTTGGAAGAAAATTATAGGTTAACATCATTAGAAACACTCAAGCCAAGTTTTGGATGAATTGTTTTACAGCTTAATTTCCATGTGTTTGTCACCCTGAGAACACAAGCTCCAAGAATCTCTGCCTGAAGACAAGAAATGCAGTTCCAGAACAACGAGATGGATATCAAGAGCTCACAGCAGTGTCCTGAGCAGTGAAGAAAAGGTTCAGCAGCAGCAGCTGTGCAAGACAGCGACAGCAAGGAGAAAAATGGCATCATCATGACTGGATGGATGGATGTGCATTTCGAACGAGCTGCAACTTCACTGTGTGTGAATGGACCTTTGAAAAGACTGTCTGAGTTGGACATTTTCCACTTTTGGAGCAAAATGGCAAGATGAGACAGTGGAAAACACAGGACAAAGCTGAAAGACAACTGACTCTCACTGGACTGCTGCAAGGGGGAGAGATGAGATGAGACCACAGTGGAAGGAGCAGGGAGGACATGGCTGTTTTAGTGTGGGAAATGAAATTTGGGTTTAGGAAACTGGGAAGAAAAAACGACTGCCTTGCGTGGAGAATTGAAAAGTGTCTGGAGCACCGCAAAGAGGAGATGAGTGGAGACTAATAGATTATTGAGTTTCTTGTTTCTGATGTGTGGGGAGGTCTTATCATGACATACATCTGGTTACATGGGGGAAAACAGAACTCATTATCTAATAGAATATTGTTGTGTGAGGTGTGTGACTGGTGGATGAAAGTTTGGGAGATTTACTGATGCATTTTCTTTTGGTACCACTTTGAACCTGACAATTAGTTTTGTTTTGATCCATCATTCTAAGAGAGCATGCTTAGACAACTTCTAAAAAGAGGCCTTCATATTGTTTCGATTTTTAACAGTGCACTGAGATTTTTTGTTTGGCAATTTCCTCTTTTTGATGCAGGCCTGCAAGATCGGCATCGAAAGCGCTACACAACATGTTGAACAATCGCAAGTGAGTTTCTCCCCCCCAAAATTAAAATGGGCTCGGGAGAAAGCCACTTATTTGGGACAATCAGAAAACAAGTCCCTGCCAAAAAGGATTCAGCGAGGTAATCCAGTCTAAAAAAATTTTTTTCTTTTTGAAATGACGTCATTGCTGGCAGTAGAAACTTATTGCGTCACGAGAGGTTCTACTGTCAGCAAATAAAAAATGGGGACTGACAAATGCTTTACTGACTTGACACCAGTATGCAAGATTGCACCTCCGCCTTGACCTGACAAAAGGGTGGATGTATGTATGTTTTGTTTTTTGTTTTTTTACAGGAACAGAAAGGTGACAGCAACATCCTGGGTTGCATGAGCTTTTAGGCCGTGCTGATTTAACCTCTTAATTGCCACTTTCTGTGTCTTTGTGAATTTACCAGCGGTGTGTTATTCATGACCTTGTATTGTTTACAGTGCAGAGGTCACTGTGAGAAAGTGTGCATACAGATGCACTGCGCTAACATCTAATTTTTTCCACAGCAGAGGGTTAATCATATGATCTAATCACACCACTGGCTAATGTTTTCTTACGACAGGGCCTGGAGTGAAACTACTCCAGGGTAGAAGCCCTGGGAATTTTTAAGAGACGATGCACAACTTTATTGGGCATGTCTAAGTGTGATAAGCTGACAATAGGGCACAAGAGGGTTTTCCGGGGAGCTTTCATTTTTAAATTTCAGGGACCGTGACATGAGGGATATGGAAGGATTGACTGAGGTGCAGATGCAGAGAGGAGATAATGCTTCACCAGGACCAGTTAGAGCAGGGACCATCTGCAGGACAGCTGACAAACGACAGTGGGTTGCACCACTGGGCTTCCAAATGATTGTCACGAGGAGATTTTGAACAGCAAAATCTTAAAATAAAATGAAAGAGTTTCGCCGTTGACGTTGAGGAAGACAGCTAAGGTGTACGACGTGCTCTGCCTTAAATCTACAGCCGTGTTGGAACAGAAATAGAGGGATGAAGAGAGCGTGCCAACCTCCAAAAGTGACAGCACAGAGGGAGACCAGAGTTGGAATTATGACTCTGTAAATGGCACAGACACCAGGAGCCATGACTGGGACTGAGAATGACCACCTAATGCTGCTTCACTTTGCCATGCAAAGTACTTTGACACTATGGAGAAGGCCTTTCCTCTGTATCATTGTTGTTGCCATTTGCATGTGAGAGCTTAGATTGTGGGGAGGATTAAAGATGAACAAAGGGTGGTGGGAGAACAGTGAAGTGAGGATACACAGTGTGAAACTCCTTTAAGTGTAAAATAATGTTGATGTGATTACAGAATGTCAGGAAAGAAATTCTGGTATTAATGTGATTCTTGATTTAAGAATCAAAGGGTGGGATTGTATAGGAATTTCTTTTACTTGTGTATTAATCACATTATTTATTGTATAATGCCTTGGTGGCACTGGATTTTAACATGTCTGACACCCATACTGTAAGAAGGAAGTTGGGGGAAGCAGACCACTCCAGAGGAAGAGTCTTTTGTCTCTTCGAGGACTCTGGGAGGTAGCAAGCGAGTGTGAACCTTAAGGTGTGAAACAGCTGTACTGCCTTTTGTTTCTGAAGAAGGTATTTAACTGAGAGCCATGCTAGGCTCAGTGAGACTCTGCTGACCCTGCCCCGCGGTCATGCAGGCTCTCCACAAGCTTGGTTTTCTGTTCTGTGTGTTTTGATTAAAGAATGTTAGCTACCGCTCACCGCTCGTCTGCAGGCTTTATTTAAATGGAAACTTCCACAACAGACTGCACGCTTGAAGTACGCATTTTAAGTGCAATTACGTCAGCGCCACGCGACGACGGCTGTCCCAATTCAAAGTGTACTTCAAATGCATACTCCATCAACGGCGCAAACCAAGTTAATGTACTTTCAGCATTAACTTGGTTTTAAAGCCTCTACTTCTATATATATATATACCATCTATATATACCTTCTACATATATATATATATATATATATATATATATATATATATATACTGTGAAGAGTAGAAATATTTTACTGCTATTATTTGCTGCTATTTTTATAATCATCATTACCGTTTCATTATTAATAGTGATGTTGCATTCAGATGCATTCAGATGTTCAAATATATTGGTATTATATTAGTCTTTATTACAGGTCCAGTAAGAACCACTTTAAACTGTTGAGTTGAATCTATAATTTTAAAGGCTTTTGAATGTTTTTATATTTTTACACTGAAGTCTTCAGCGGGTGAGAGACGGAGCTGCAGGGACAGGAAATATACTCTGTGCCAAAATGAGACAGGAAACACTTCTGCAAGGCTTGCAGAAGTGAAACTGAAAGCCGAGTCTGAGTGCAAGTATTTTGAGCAGGTTATTTATTAGGCATTTATCTTGATTAAGCTTTGATTAAGCTTTAAGTAGTTGTATTAGATTGAAACATTTGTTTTATACATTTTACATATAAGTCAAGATCGGCACACACAGGATGGCCTTAGCCTGGTTGCTTAAGCTGAGGTCAATTAAGGTGCAGCGTGAGGATCACACATGTACAGACATACACACATACACACACATAGTTTCAGTTGTGTACGTGCTGGCCTTCTGTCTGGTGGAAAGGTTACAAGGTTTAGCTGATGAAGTGAAGGGTGAAATAAAGGACAGCATACACACACCCACACACACACAGTATTAGACTCATTTATATAGGGAAGAGTTTAATCATGGTTTGCTTGCAACTGCAAAATTGTGCCTGCATGAGTGACAGTTTGTGCAGAACGTGGGCCTGATGTTCCAGAAGATAAGCCTGGGCAGGATGGTGACAGGAAGCACCTGGGGTCGAGCCGAAGACAATGTTCTTTTAAACTGTGTTCAAAGTTAACTGAACGTTTGTGGTGTTGGATTGACGTATGCTGCACTGGATCTGCCTGGCAACAGAAACCCTATAAAGTCTTTGTTCTGACTATTGTAAGACAGTTCAACACCGAATCTGCACAGTGTTGGACTCCACATGTGTGTACATTAAAATCTTCGTCTAACTGCACCAGGCCAGATCAGTGGTTATTATTTTGGATTCCTCCTCAATATCTGAACCCTTAACAGTACCATGTGTGTATATATATGTATATCACAATAATCTGACAATACTATAATATTGGCCATATTATATTAACATTACCACAGTGAGATGATTTTAATCTCATGAACAACATTAGCTAATTGTTATTTACTAACTAATCTTAAACTGACTGTTCAGTACAGAAATGAAGCCCAACTATCATGTTTTACAGTCCCGTGGTCTCAGCCTCAGATACTCAACTAATCAAAGTTGTGTCATGACAAAAATGAATGACCAACAAAACATTTTTCTCCTTCATTTTGTCAAACAATGCTGTATGAAACGTTTCTCGCGGTTAGTATCATGGTTGCTAGGCTACCTGAGCAGCACGACGAAGGCTAGACCGTCCCATTTCACAAACCTCTCACTTCCGCACTTCTCGTACTTATAGTACGCACCGTATGGAGAAAAAATGTTTTGTTGGTCATTCATTTTGTCATGACATCACTTTGATTAGTTGAGACCACGGGACTGTAAAACATGATTGTTGGGCTTCATTTCTGTACTGAACAGTCATTTCAAGATTAGTTAGTAAATAATAATTAGCTAATGTTGTTCATGAGACTAAAGTCATCTCACTGTGGTAATGTTAATATAATATGGACAATATTATATGTATTGTAAGATTATCATATATATATACAGGGAGTGCAGAATTATTAGGCAAATGAGTATTTGTCCACATCATCCTCTTCATGCATGTTGTCTTACTCCAAGCTGTATAGGCTCGAAAGCCTGCTACCAATTAAGCATATTAGGTGATGTGCATCACTGTAATGAGAAGGGGTGTGGTCTAATGACATCAACACCCTATATCAGGTGTGCATAATTATTAGGCAACTTCCTTTCCTTTGGCAAAATGGGTCAAAAGAAGGACTTGACAGGCTCAGAAAAGTCAAAAATAGTGAGATGTCTTGCAGAGGGATGCAGCAGTCTTAAAATTGCAAAGCTTCTGAAGCGTGATCATCGAACAATCAAGCGTTTCATTCAAAATAGTCAACAGGGTCGCAAGAAGCGTGTGAAAAAACCAAGGCGCAAAATAACTGCCCATGAACTGAGAAAGTCAAGCGTGCAGCTGCCAAGATGCCACTTGCCACCAGTTTGGCCATATTTCAGAGCTGCAACATCACTGGAGTGCCCAAAAGCACAAGGTGTGCAATACTCAGAGACATGGCCAAGGTAAGAAAGGCTGAAAGACGACCACCACTGAACAAGACACACAAGCTGAAACGTCAAGACTGGGCCAAGAAATATCTCAAGACTGATTTTTCTAAGGTTTTATGGACTGATGAAATGAGAGTGAGTCTTGATGGGCCAGATGGATGGGCCCGTGGCTGGATTGGTAAAGGGCAGAGAGCTCCAGTCCGACTCGGACGCCAGCAAGGTGGAGGTGGAGTACTGGTTTGGGCTGGTATCATCAAAGATGAGCTTGTGGGGCCTTTTCGGGTTGAGGATGGAGTCAAGCTCAACTCCCAGTCCTACTGCCAGTTTCTGGAAGACACCTTCTTCAAGCAGTGGTACAGGAAGAAGTCTGCATCCTTCAAGAAAAACATGATTTTCATGCAGGACAATGCTCCATCACACGCGTCCAAGTACTCCACAGCGTGGCTGGCAAGAAAGGGTATAAAAGAAGAAAAACTAATGACATGGCCTCCTTGTTCACCTGATCTGAACCCCATTGAGAACCTGTGGTCCATCATCAAATGTGAGATTTACAAGGAGGGAAAACAGTACACCTCTCTGAACAGTGTCTGGGAGGCTGTGGTTGCTGCTGCACGCAATGTTGATGGTGAACAGATCAAAACACTGACAGAATCCATGGATGGCAGGCTTTTGAGTGTCCTTGCAAAGAAAGGTGGCTATATTGGTCGCTGATTTGTTTTTGTTTTGTTTTTGAATGTCAGAAATGTATATTTGTGAATGTGGAGATGTTATATTGGTTTCACTGGTAAAAATAAATAATTGAAATGGTATATATTTGTTTTGTGTTAAGTTGCCTAATAATTATGCACAGTAATAGTCACCTGCACACACAGATATCCCCCTAAAATAGCTAAAACTAAAAACAAACTAAAAACTACTTCCAAAAACATTCAGCTTTGATATTAATGAGTTTTTTGGGTTCATTGAGAACATGGTTGTTGTTCAATAATAAAATTATTCCTCAAAAATACAACTTGCCTAATAATTCTGCACTCCCTGTATATATATATATATATATATATATATATATATATATGAGCTTGAACTCTGGGTCAAAGATGCAAGTAGCAGTTATTTATATTCCTATCACCTTAAATCTTCACTCAAAGACAAGTATCTCTGACAGTGTATATACAGATGTATTATATATAAGAGACAAACATTGTTATTTTAATATGTTGGCATTACTAAATTTGGCTCAATGCTTACATATATGTGTAAAAAGAAAATGTACGAGCTGTGATAACTGTTTCTGATAGAATGAAGAGTAGACTGATATATGAAATATTCCTTTATTGGGTGAGAAATCAGAGCATGTCATAACTGCTTTAAGTCATACAGAATAGATATCAGAGCCTTAAACAGGCTGACTTCTGCTAAATGGGTCAAACTGGGCAGAAAGTATACAAACACATAACATCCTTATAGAATGTGATGTAACACTATAGATCAACTTAGCTCAGAATATATAAAGCATATAAACAATTACAGCAATATGATGCAACAAACACAGCAGTGCTACTGATCCAAATACTCAAAGCTTCATAGAACTGAAACAAACATTTATTTTTAGCTCCATTCTGCTGCTGATACATACTTTAGGTTTCTGAATATTAAACTTGTTGCTGCCTTTCATAGTGTGTAACTTGAAGGCCCTGAGTACTTTCTCCCACACTGAAAACACTGGAATGATCAAATTATTTGAACATTACCTAATAAGATTGATTCAGGACAGACAATTAGTTATGTTAAACTTTCCTAGCAGTCCTTCACAAACAGGGAACAGTCTGTCTATTCTCTCCATCTGTCAGCTGCTGCTGGCTCTTCCTCCTCCTCTTCCTCACACACTGCTGAGTTTGTCCTGGTGGATCATCAGGGGTGCAAAGCCTCACAGATGATGTGCAGCAGTGGGTCCCTCAGTCTGTCCTCACTCTGGACACTTGCAGTTGTCACACATGGAAATCAAATGTGTGATAAGCTGCAGGATTCAAACACAAGTGTAACTTATAAATACATGTTCATACTTTTATTCCACAATCAGAGAGAAAGAAAAAGAGAGAGAGTGCAGGACAGACAGACAGGTGACAGTCTCAGGTGTACACACTGCTACAAAACAGCACAAGAGAAGGAGGATTTAGTGTTGTGTTATTACGAGTGCTAAACAAGAAGAGTTCCCAGATGGTCCAGTGGACACATGTGTGACTCCTGTGATTAAAGCATCTTTCTTTCAGCTTAACGAGTGAACCGTCAGCTCGTTCAAACACACGTTAAAGTCCGTTTGGCTCGACACCACCGAACAGAGGCAGCAATATAACATAGCTAACATTAACAGTGCAGTGAATCCTGCTTGTGCCGTCATATTCAGGACTGCAAACCGAGCAGTATCACTGACTTTCAGCTTGTTGTGTTTGTGGATATATGACTGACTTTAATTATCCATAAAATCATCACATTCTCTGTAAGATTAAGGTCAACTATATACATATTTAGAAGTAGAGGCTTTAAACCAAGCTGACGCTGAAAGTACAAACATCACTAATGTCACATAACTTGCCGACATGTGGCAACAGTAATGTTTTAATGTTCTTAAACATTCGCACATAAATAAGTGACATAATATTCAGTACTTACTTTTGACAGTTCACTCTTCGGCCGCTCCCTTCTGCCGTATTTTGCGGCAAAATTATCCACACCCACCGCCGCGCTATGGATTGTGGGATATATGGGCCACGAAGCGTGCACCGGACCACGCTTGATATTTGAGGAAATCTACGGCGCATTTGGAGTATGCATTTGAAGTACACTTTGAATTGGGACAGCCGTCGTTGCGTGGCGGTGACGTACTCGCACTTGAAATGCGTACTTCAAGCGTGCAGACCCTGAATTGGGACACAGCCACTGACTGACTGAATATTCTACCAGTTGTGCTTTCAAACCAGCTGCGGTGAAATGCTCGCTTCTGTGTACCAAAACAGTCATCTGGATAGCTCTTCAGCTTCAGCTGTCTGGGCCCTGTGTCTTTGTCACCAATCAAACCCTGTAGTAGAATGAGTTGCTGCAGCTGCTTCATCATTTCCCTCTCTTGGCCTACTCCTCTCTCTCTAATAACTTGATCTTCCTCTGCCTCTTGATCCATTGCTGCAGCTCTTCTGTCTCTCCTTGCTCTCTATGACTTAAACTTGCCTGCTGACCTTTTTCTCCCTCAGCCTCTCCTTCTGCCTGACCCTTCAAGATACATTCAAACATACTGAATTGATAACTGATACAACATAGAGGCTAATGTCATGACTTTTGCTCACACACCACAGTAATTGTTGCTCCAAATATTTGAAGTTACACAGATTACATTTTGGGCACATGTGACTAAAATGGTTGCAATTTAAAGCCCTGAAAAATATCACTAAATGACTTGAATTGAAGTCATATTAAAATAGATCCCTCAAAAATATGTGAGTCAGGCTAATTTGACTATTTCTCTTTGCTCTCTCCACTTTCTAATCTTGACTCTCCTAAATAAGAGCTCAAGTTGTACCATGACTGAAATGTTTCATATTTCATATCCATATTGAGTTCCATTAAATTCTAATCAGACTGTCTGCATCACAAATGACTCCATCCTGTGAAATCCTTGACTCACCTCTCCAGCAGAGGTCTCTCCCCTCTCACTCTCTGTGCTCCTCTGCCCTGACTCCCACAGGTTAATAGGGATGGAGGAGTGATTATTATCATTTCCACTGATGATAACCATACCTGAATGAGCCCTCTGCTAGATTGGTGACTCGTTCAGGGTGCACCTTACCCCTCGACCTGTGCAAGCTGACTCTAGCTTTCACCCCTGCAATGCTAAATTGTACAAGTAGAAGAAAATGGATGAATGGTAAGAACGTAAATTAAAACACAGTAAGTTTAAGTGGTACTTAGTATACACAGTAGGAGTGTGGATTACATCATCACTGCTTTTAGTTTGACAAACTGAGGCAGGATGTGAAACACTTCTGTTTCTGTTGTTCCGTCCTCGGTTATTCTACGTTTATCTGTAGCCAACTGGCTTTTTTCTGTGTGACTGTTTGGAGAAATAAAACACTGACTACAATAAAAAAAAATCACATGTTTGTGGAACAGCACATACGTATCTGATGACACTACATGCATGATGCATGCTCAATATAAATCTTGCCACCAGTAAGGATCTCAGTCACAAAGAGAAATCCTCAACACATAATACTCACAATACATGAATCACATCTGTCATCATGTGCACCAAAAGAGATAATACTGTGTTTCTCAGTTCTTGCAGCACTTCCTGTCACCTAAAGTCTGTTGACATCTCCAGACCAGCCCTAAAGAAATACTCCATGATCTTGAAATTGAATACACTGTGAGTGTGTGAATAAATCAAATCACTGTCAAGCCCCTGAGATAAAATCATATATGCTCTATCTCAGTTTGTAGTTTAATTAGAAATCAGAGCTAATATTCTACTGAAAGCTAGGGGCAGCCATTGCACCCTCCCAAATAGTTAGTTATCTGTCGTGTAACAAAATCAAGCTTTTGTAAGCCCCCTTTGAAGTTTGCCAAACAGAAACTTCTGTAATAAATGTTTCTAATAGTAAATATTTCAGACATTTTTCCATCTGTCCATGTGTTGTCCCTTAATCTGAGCTGTAACCAATGAAGCAGAGTGTAATTACTTCCTTCAAGCCATCCTGTCACAGTGAGTGTAATCTACAGTATAATATACTTGCTCTTTGTGATTTACAATGTGAGCTGTTCATGGTGACCTGAAACAACTGTGTGGTTGGCAGAGTTGGTTTATTGTGGTGCTTTTCAGTGTTTCTGCTGGGTCTTGCACATGAGCACAACATTCACAAACAGAAAACAAAGACTGAGAAATTGCTTTTCAACTTTTTTGGACAGATTAAACATCTTAGGCCACAAATAGATTTCAGTGCGTGAACTCACAGTTGCCTCCAACACAAAGTCCCCATTTCCTCCATTTCTCCTAAGCTAACAGCCTTTCCAACAACGACTACAACCTCACTGCAATGGAAGAAGCAGTGAGGATGAAGATATAGAAGAGATGGGCGACCACACTCCGTTACCAAGTCCCAATCCCAAAAAACTGAGAAGCAAAAACTACCGGGAAGCAGGTGGGCAATGAGAATATATGAAGTCTTGCTAGCCTTCACAAAAAGATGTGAGGAAAGATTTGATTCACTTAACAAGACCCTTCGAATGAAGCATCGAAGCAAACACAAAAGGCAACCAAAGAAAACAAAGAGGAAATTGACAAGCTAAGGACAAAGATGGAGTCGCTGATGAAGGAAAACAAAGAACTGAAGGAGAGCTGTCTGGAGAGTGCACGGTACCACAGAAGATGGGACCTCAGGCCTGACAGAGAAAGAAATGAGAATACATGTGAAACGGTGATAGGCATTCATAGACCTTGAAGGAATAAATATATATATATATATATTTTTTTTTTTTTTTTTTTAACCTGTCCCGTTTGGTTCTTTTGCCATCAGAATTATTGTCTAAAGGCGAAGAAAGATGCTCAACGGATTTACTTTACCAAATGGACCATCCCAGCCTTGCCGTAATGGTCCATCTGATTCACCTTTATTGTTTATTTTATTTCGCTTGCTGAATACGGGACAGACTTGAAAGAAAGGGAGAAAGAAAGAGGGAAAGAAAAAAAAAAGAAAAAAAAAAACCTGAGAAGAGGGACAGGGAAAAAGGGCAAAAAACAAAAACCAACAGAATAAGCAGACAAAAAAAAATATATATATATATATCGATCACCTGGATCACCTGTTGAGAAAGAAAAAAGAAAGCAAGCAGAAGAAGACAAGAGTAATAAACAAGATCACAATGATCTATGGAATATGACAGTAAATATAATATAAACATATGTGCAGCACGTGAGATCGACAGCGCACAGGTGCTTGAGGTAGGAGCCCAAAAGGGTGTAATTTGTGTGTGTGATCACCCGTGTGTACACCTGTGAGCATGAACGCGCTTGTTTTAAAGGTCCTTCATGTAATGATCTGCTAGAGGTGTGGGGGGGCACTGCCCCGACCTCCAGGGCATGAAGCAGGTATGGAGGAGATCAAAACCCAGACGTCCAGAGGCCCCCAGAACACAAGAGACCAAGGAAGACCAACAGAGGGGCAGCCGCGCCACTATCCAGAAAGAGCCGAGGAGAGTCCCAGATGAGGGTCACTCAGCAGCCGCGGAGCAGAAGCCAGGGGGGTTGCAGTGACGTGCCCATGAGCTCCGCCGGCAGCCAGCTGTGCCTGAGTGACCGAGCCCCGGGCCGAGAGGCCGAGGCACCCCATCCCCGAAGTGCCCGAGCGAGCCCCAGGCTCCATGCCCGAAAGCAGTCGCCAAGGAGTGAGCCGGTGGGTACCCGGCGCCCACCCCGGACACAAAGAACCACCAATGCACCGAGTCTGAGGCGTCTGCCACCGGCAGGGGAAGTGGTGGGGGGAGATGGGCCTCCAAACTGGAGGGCCGAGATGTCCCCAGAGAGGTGGGGTCTGATACCCAACCTGACATATAGACACAGACAAACAGGCACACACAGATACAAACATCTATTCCCACCCTCATGCTCTCAACACTCACCCAATGTGGAGACAGACATAGAGAGACACTGTACACACAATCACACCCCCAAGCGTACTCTAAGCCCCGGGTCTAGGTACCCTGCCCCTGGAGGGGGAAACTGCGCCCAGACCCAGGTGGTGTTACCCTTTCCCTGCGGTGGGGAGAAGCAGACCGCCCGACTCCGCAGCAGCAGGGAGGCCCACATTCCAGACCCCAGTCGGACGGCCAACTCTCCTCCTACCCCCGCCCAGCAGGCCGCAGAGAACGGGGGTGTAGGAAGACTCCAAACCTCCCTCCACCCGCTCATATGTAGTGTTGATGTATGTGTGTTCTAAGGTGCATTAAAACCCAGGAGGGCATGGAGCTACCTGCCAGAGCAGCAGGTAAGCGTATAGCCCCTCCTGATAGCCCTCAATGTCTACGTGTATTTAAAATTGAGAGGTGGCAGCGACCCAGGGGTGAGGTGTACACCCTGATGGTGATTGGAATCCGTGTAGCGTGCCCACCCCCAAGATCCTATATGTATGTGTAATGAGAGTGTGAGTAATGTGAATGTCTAAGTTGTGGGATAAAATGAGGCAGAGGCAGCCAGAAGGGACAGAGGGGGGGGATGTCTCCTCTGCACCCTGGTGACACACCCCACCCAAGGCCCTGCATGTGTGGGTGAATGTGGTGGAGCGGGAACAGGGAGGCAGCTGGAGATGGGGAGGGAAGGAAGGGAGGGGCAAGTGACCCCCTCCCTGGGGTCAGCTCCCCGCTGACCCCAGTAGGCACCCCCATACTCTGCAACCCGCCAGGGAAAGGGGGGCCCAGGCCCATCCAGACCGGGGCCCAGTGGAGCAGCGCCTCCCGGCCCCACAGAGCCGGGACAGTCCACCTGACCCCACCACAGAGAAAACTGCACCCACCCCATCATCCACTCATCTTCCAGACTACACAAGACAATAGACGCCCAGGCTGAGATCTTCCTCCACCTCTCCTGTATCTCCCCTCCTGCAGAGAGAGTTCCTGAAGAGAGGAAGGCTCCTGCAGGATGTGACAACCTCCCCCACCAGTTGAAGAGCCCCCAGGTGGTTCGATGCACAGGCGGCACCCTGCGCCAGGACTGGGCCCCCACACACCACCCGCCCACAACCCCGGCAACACACCAACCAGGACCCAAGCCCCTGAGGCCGGCCAGGGCCCCAGCCCAGAGACGGAGTGCCCCCAGAACCTCACGCCCATCCCGGACCCACCCAGGGGCAGCCAGGCTACCAGGTCAGTAACCCACGTCCGTCAGCACAGACCCTCCCCTAGCCCTGCTGCACTCAGCCACGAGGAAACCGTCACCTAAGAGCCAACAGAGCCCCAATTGGCCATGACTGCTACCCCGGGTTGAGCCCCCCAAGGAAGATGCTCCCGGGAACCCCCGATGCCCTAAGCCTGTCCCTACCCCCACACCAATCACAACAGTGAAGGTGGGACCAAACTAAGACCCCCACCCCCACTAGGTGATGGAGCTGATCAAAGGAGCCCAGAGAAATTGATCTGATGTGGTGGCAGAGGCTGTATCAAGACTAATGTGATCTAATAGATAATTTCTATATTGGTTAGAATTAAGATTATTTTTATTTTTCCAGTTCATGAGGACTGTTTTCTTGGCTATGCATAGGGCAGTGAAAACCATATGGGCTATATTCTTTTCCGGAGTGACATTATCTAAGCTGCCCAACAAACACACTAAAGGCGAAGTTGGAATGTTACATTTCAGACACTTTGATAAGTCTTCACATATCTCACGCCAAAACTTCTGAACTGGTGGACAGAACCAAAGTGCGTGGATATAATTGTCCGGTGAATTGGTTTGGCAGTGTGAGCAGTTGTTGGTAGATGTAAAGCCCATCTTGAACATCCGATGACCTGTATAGTGCACTCTATGTAGTATTTTGTATTGAATTAATTGAAGACTGGGATATCTAATTAGATGAAAAGTTTTAAGCAAATCTGAGACCAGAAGTTTTGGTCAAAGTTAACTGATAAATCCGCTTCCCATTTTGCAATAGGAAGTGATATTGATTCATCTATTTTAGAAAGCATTCTGTATATTTTGGACAGTAATTTGGGGGTTTTAAGAGTAAGAAATTGAACCACACTTGGTGGTGAGGAATAAATATATTTGATACTGAACTGAAAAGACGTCAGTTCGCTGATGACACAGTAATATTTTTGAAGGATTAATCAATGCTTGATAAAGCTTTGAGTGGAATTTCAGTTTTTTCTAAAGCTTCAGACTTGTACCTGAATCTAAAGAAATGTTCACTTTATGATTGTTGGAAAAAAGCATGAGGACAATTCCCGTGAAAAGTGAAGTTAAATATTTAGGCATCTATTTAAAAAAGATATCAAAAGTCAAAAAAAGCTAAAAGATAAAACTGATGGTATGTCCAAAACACTAAATCATTGGTTAATGAGAGATATTACAATTTTTGGATGCAATTTATTATGAAAATCAGAGGGTGTCTCAAAGATGGTTTATCCAGGTTATTCATGATACATTACCCCGCAAAGTATTAAAAAGATGAACTCCAATCAATCACTTCAATCAATGGCTGGAGTATTTAAAATAAATTGGATAAAAGCCTTCCTCTCAAACCTGACTCCATATCCCCAAAAATGTTTTCAAAAAGGTGGGAGGGTTGGATTTTCTCCTGAAATGTGATTTTGATATATGGAAGTTGCCTGTCAAACTGTCAGAATATCATAAACAAGTCTCATCTTATTGGAAGATGGTTTTTGCCCATGACCTCACGCCCCATGGCTCCACCTTGTGGAATAACAGGACCATTACAATTACTAGGAAGTCATTCATTAAAGATTGGCATGAAAAAAAAACATCTTTATAACAGATTTACTTGAGGAGAAGGGGCAGTTTCTCAAAATATGTGTTTTCAATGCCAAGTTTAACATTCAGTGTTCCCTTAGAGTATATAACAAAGTTTGTAATGTGATCCTTTACTTCTGTTGAGCTTGATACAAAATCATTTATGTTACTCTAAAGAACAAATAAAGCTACCCTCTTTACGGTTAAATCAGATTCCTGAAACTAATAATGAATAATAATGAAACACTATTAATGAATGTGTTTCATTTTTTTTGTACCAGGTAAGCCTCACGTATGTTAGTGTTGCCAGAAAAGAAAATGTCATAAGAATATGGCCCATTTATATTGTAAATGTTTATTTTTTGTTTTTGTTGTTTTGTTTTTTCCTATGTTTTTTGTTCAGCTGTAATTGCACCAATGTTATCTCCCATTGAGAGTTTGTAAATTTGTGCAAAGACTTTAAAAAACAAAACAAAAAAATGCTATACCATCCTTAACTGGGCTTCCGTTTCCGGGCGGACAATAATAACGGTGACACCTTGAAGTCAAGCGCGGGAATCGGAACAAAGAAGACGAAGCAGAAGAGAAATGGCAACGACCAGCAAGAGAAGGAAATATGCGTGCAGCACCGATCACGCCAGTATTTTGGGTCATGTTGCCAAATAGGGACCTAAGGGTTGTATTTATGCCGAGAAAAAGATGGCTATGCTGTTAGCTACAAGCAACATCCCATTCACGTTTGCGGATGTTTTCAACAAGTCCATGAAGGATATGTTCCCGGATTCGGAGATCGCTCGCCAGTACGCAAATGGCAGAACAATGGCACTGGAATACTGAAGGTGAGTTAATATAAAATATTATTTTCTAAGAGTTAGGCTTGCCATCCATACCTTATAATACAGAGTCTTTCCGTATTTTAAGATTAAATCGTTAAATATTCTAATTGGTGTTCTTAATATTATTATTTCAAGTAAGCAGCAAGTGCAGTGCAGTTAGTAGAAAAACTGTGTTTTTCATTTCTGTGCACTTTGATAGGTGCCATCATACATGCCAACCCTCCCGATTTTTCCGAGAGAATCCCGAATTTCGGTGCCCTTCCTGAAAGCCACCATTCTCCAGAATTTCTCCTAATTTCACCCGGACAACAAAAGTGCTAAACCATCCTTAACTGAGCTTCCGTTGGCGGGCGGACAATAATAACGGTGACACCTCGAAGTCAAGCGCGGGAATCAGAACAAAGGAAGACGAAGCAGAAGAGAAATGGCAACGACCAGCAAGAGAAGGAAATATGCGTGCAGCACGGATCACGACCCAGTATTTTGGGGCATGTTGCTGAAGGTAGACCCAAGGATGGTGTTTATGCCGAGACAAAGATGGCTATGCTGTTAGCTACAAGCTACAAGCTACATGTCCCTGAAGGATATGTTCCCGGATTGGGAGATCGCTCGCCAGTAGGCAAATGGCAGAACAAAGGCTCAAATAGTGAAAGGTGAGTGTATATAAAATATTGTTTTCTAAGAGTTAGGGTTGCCATCTATCCCTTTTAATACAGAGTCCTCCCGTATTTAAGATTAAGTCGTTAAATATTCTAATTAGTGTTGTTATTTATTATTATTCAAGTAAGCAGCAAGTGCAGTACAGTTAGTAGAAAAACGGCGTTTTCATTTCTGTGCACTTTGATAGGTGCCATTGCCCAGAATTGGACTGTGCCTAAACCAACCCTTTGGTCTGATGTGTGATGAAAGCACAAACAGAAACTCAGATAAAGTATGTATTTTGTATTTATACTTCTCTTATAAAGTAATTTGTGGCTGTCGTCAGTGAAAATTGCTCTCTAAATAAATATGATTTTATTTAAAGGAGTTTGTGATATTGGCCAGGGTTTTCTCTCCGAAAACTCAGAAGGGGTGACGAGGTCCAGCTGGCCACAGGATGTGGCATTAGGGCTCTAGGCCAGCCTGTTGATCACATCCTCAGCAGCATTTATGCTCTTTGACGTCAGGTAAGCATATTGATATGCTACATGTTACACTTGCACATAAGTTAAAAAAGAGCCTCTGTTCCACAATTGGACTGTTATTGGATATCATTTTTAGCTTCCTGGCTTTTCATTATTTAACAATTTCTTTCCTGATTGTATTTTATTTATTTATTTTTATTTGACCGTTCTCAACTTTAGTGCCAAACATGCTGAACTCTTCAAAGAGTTTGTGCAGTTCAGACTCAGAGACTGAAGATACTCCAATACTGTGCAACCAGGTGGCCCAGCTTGCTGACTTGTTTTGGCATAAACCGGGTGCTCAACCAGTGGATGCACAGCAGGCCAGTATGAGGATGTGGAGAAGCCTGACAAGGTGAAGATGCTGGCAGAGCATTTAACCAGCAAGAAGACAAAGTTCTTCTTCCTCTTCCAGGTTCTGAAGCCACTGGCAGAGTTCAAGGTTATTTCAGGTCAGCCAGCCCAGCAAAAGATAAACTTTAATAATTGTGATAATAAATAATGCTGTTCTCATAATTTTCATAACTGATAATCCTTCATGTGTTTCTAGGCTGAAGGAGTGATGGTCCATTGGCTACACAAGGAGATGACCAGCCTGGTGAGAAGATTCATGGGAAGATTTTTCCCTGCCAGCCTTATTGCTGACGTCCCACTGAAGGACATGAAGTTCATGGATGCCAGCCTACAGTTGCCAGACAAAGAACAGTTTCTTGGAGTAGCTGCACAAAGCCTCTGGGGGACAACATGGATGAACTTTCCTCTTCTGTCCAATGATGATCCAGTAAGCATTAAAATTATTGTGTTGTCCAAATAAGTTACCTCCTAAGAGCTAACTGGCTGATAATCCATCATACAATGCCTGTAATCATTGATCTGATCATGTGTCACAGGGCAGTGAGAGACTTCTTTGTAGCTGTGACCGCAAAGATGATGACCGCATTCCCCTCGACAACATCATCCTCCAAAGCCTGACCGTGTTGGATCCAGAGTCACGGCATCAATTTTCTCCAAACTCAGGTACATCCTCTTTTTTTTAATTGATGGTGGTAGTTGTTTAATAATCAACTTCAGAAGTTACAGACTATAATAATAGAGAAAGCAATTATGTCTCCAGCTCACTTGTGCTTAATTTGCTCATTTCATTTGCAGTTATTGAGCTAGGGAAAAGTCTGCCGCAGCTGCGGTTGGACCTGGATAGCTTAGGGAAGAATTAGTGGAGTACCAGGTGCTTGTTGTATAGGATGTTTCTGTTGAACCATCACTACCATCTGTTGCACAGGTACTGGACAGCTATTTAATTTAACTTGTTTTTCTGATAAATAAACACTGTAAAATTCAAGTGACTCATGGACCGGTAGGGGCTGGAGCGCTGGGTTAGGGTTAAGAGTAGAGTGCTTCATCACAGTGTTAAAATCAGATGCTGGAGAAGTTCATGGGGAAGTTTATTATACAACGATTTTATTTCAGTTCAGTACAGTTTTATTAATGCAGCACCATTTAACAACAACAGTCACTTCACAATATTTTCTGTTAACCTGTTGCCTGCTGGGAACAAGGCTCACCGTATAACCACAGAGGTAGACTGCATCAAGCTCTAATGTTCATGTCTAAAAATATTCATTTGAAAAAAACTCTGTAAGTAGCAGGAAGCTACAGAGAGTTAAGGAGTCTAAAAGCAAAAATAAGCTCAGTGCAAAAAGTTGAGCACACAACATGTACCATAAAAAGACAGAGTATTGCAGGTAGATGTGAACTCTGTGGGAGGTGTAACCAGACAGACAAAGTGACTCACTGATCAGTCACAGACTTATGACCTTCATGATCCAAGCAATTCAAATTCAGTCAAGTATGAGTGAAGCACCCCAAACACTGATGCTTACCTATTTAACTGATTCCATTAAAGTGCAGGTTGAATATTGTATATTTCAATCTTTCTAAGCCTTCTTCTGTTCTGTGACTTCTCTCTTCCAGAGCGGGTTCCCAGTGAATACTTCACTCCTTCTTGAACTCAGTGGAAATGATCACTGTAGAATTAACCTCGCCTGTGGATGCTGTTATGGCCTGCAAGCCAGATGAGAAGATGGTGTTGAACAAAGGCAGCTATGACTCCACCAGCTCCAGGTTCTCTAACCCAAGTTACTCTGAGCTTTGTAGCCTCCTCCTATTTCCTCACTCACTGCTGGGAACTGAAGCCCTGTGCGGCTGACACGCCTTATGGCCCTGTGGTACTCGGGGTGAAGGAAAAAGCACAGAACAGGAACAACTGGTACACGTGTTATTGTTAGCTGTGCTCTTTTTATTCCAGCTGGTGAGGGATCCACAGCCTGTAGCAGCCTCACACACCTTTATCACCGTTTCCTCTCATGTCCTCAAAGGGCCTGTCTGCACACTGTTATATCATGAGTAATAGTTGAAAAGAAATCTGTATACATAAAATATGTGCATGCACACACACAACAAATATGTAAATTTAGAGTCACTTTTAATTTAATAGGTAGTTTTTTAGCCTTAGATACAAACAGTGAAGGCAGAAAGTGAGACCATTTTCAATCACTAAGACAAGAATTCAAATGAACACTTATTTGTTTCTACTTTTGCAAGCTATAAAATTATAGCTCCTCTGATGAGACTCCTCTCTCCTGTCCCCAGGACAGTAAAAATCTCATGAGTGAAGACGACATTGACTTTAGAGCTGGAATATAAGTAGACCCCAATATTTCGCTTCACATAAACACGTCATTTATTCCCTCTTACTGTGGCTGTTTCTTCCATCACGAAAAATCACACTTCATGCAGAGCTCTCTCTCTGAGGAAGAGTTTCCATCTAAAATCTGTTTTCTGCATTATTTCTTGCATTACCACCAGTCTAACGTTGTTTACAGCACTGTCGGACTTATTACTGTTCAATGCTGAGCAAACTTTTAAAATGATGCAAAATTGCATACTGCTTAGCTGTACTTTGCTCTGCTTCAATTCAGCAGCATCAGGTATGTTCGCTTGTTGATTCATGGTTTTCTCCAGTTTTGTTCTACTGCAGAATATTTTTAAGGTTGTGTTTAAAAAAAAAAAAACCCAGGGCAGGAAAGTCTCCTTCATGTTTTTGTTTTATCCCCAGTTTGACACAAAGACATCTGCTGTGATGTTACACTTGATAAAGTCTGCAAGTGTCAGCTTTCTTTTTATAAATATATTAAATTTAAAAAAACCCGGGGAAATACTTACAGGAACCAGGCCACGAGCCAACTGGTCCTGAAAATACATTAAAAAACACACAAGTACTTCAACAACATTGCTGCCCAGGACAATGAAACGACGGTGTAATAACTTCATGCCTCATCCCACACAACCCGGATGTTCCACCTGAGGCGGTGGTCGCCTCCCAGGTGGGGCTGCGCCTCCAATTTTAGTACCAGTGGTACCTGCAGACATGAGAAAAAACCAGTGAGCAAACATGTAACTATCACATCA